>NW_021604648.1:1895957-1913068 GCF_004785775.1 Grammomys surdaster | reverse complement strand
GGGGTGTGGGGTGTGGGGTGTGGGGTGTGGGGTGTGGGGTGTGGGGTGGAGACCTTAATTTACCTTCTGCAGTCAGTGCGTCTGCCCTCTGCAGCTTCCTTGAAAGAGGATGTTCAGACCTGCTAGGATGCCTTCAGGGATGGGAAGCTCACCCCTAGGACAATCCTTCTCTATGTAGGAGCACCACCTGGGAAAAAGTTCTTTCTCTTACAGGGCAGAGGCATCAGTCTCGGGGTTCTCTTTGGAATTAACTCTGCCTCCAAAGACACAGGGCACACTCAATGTGTCTTAGGGCAGTTAGAGCCTGGGACAAGGTTATTGCCTCTCTTAAGTCTGTTCCCCTCTGGGGTGAACACTCCTGGCTCACTCATCAGCTCTCTAGTTGGTAGTCATTCTTGGTTACTCCCTTCTGTCTCTCCTATGTGCATAAGCCATGGATGTAAAAAAGGACTCCAGGGCAGTGTGAACAGTTCAGGGCGTGGCAGAACCATCTGTCTTTTTTTTTTTTTTTTAATCTCATTGTTACGTTCCCATGGATACAGCCTGAGACCATTGGTACCTGAGCGCTTTTCACTCCTGACTCAGCAAAGCATCATCATTCTGGAACTACCAAAGGAACATCGCCAGAAAAATACCTCTGTGGGCTGTCAACATGGCTCAGTGGGTAAAGGTGACTGCCACCAAGCCTGACTACTGAGTTTGAATCCCAGCCCCACATGGTAGAAGGAAAGAACCCAACTCTCAGTGCTGTGGCATGCAGGTACACACACACACACACACACACACACACACACACACACACACACACTAAATTTGATAAAAAGAACTTTGTGACATTAAGTACATCTATGTTTTTTTAGTATAGGACTTTCCACGTACCCTGATGTTTATCTCCTTGTATAGTAATGTGATTCTGTATCTACTCATCCAATTCTATATGACTCCATCTGTTTGACAGCAGTCCTAGCTAGGTTTCTGTTATTGTGATAAAACACTGACCAAACCCAAGTTGGGGGAGGAAGGGCTTATTTGGCTTATAAATTCCAGTCACACTCCATCTTTGAGGGAAGAAAGACAGGGCAGGAACTCAAGGAGGGAGGGAGGCAGGAAACATGGAGAGGTGCTGCTTACTGGCTTGCTCTCCATGGCTTGTTCAACTGCTTTCTTTTGCCACCCAGGACCATCAGCCCAAGAGAAGAACCCATACTAGGCTGGGTTCTCTCTCATCAATTATTAATCAAAGAAAGGCCCTCACAGACTTGCCCACTGGCTAATTTGATAGAGGCAATTTCTTAACTGAGGTTTCTTATTCCTAGCTATGTCTAGGTTTCTGCCAAATTGACAAAACCCAACCAGCACAGCAGCCTTTCCATCTGCTGTACGTACATCCTTCTCTCAATCTATCCACAGACTCACTCAAATACCAGTCATCTTCCCACCAACCATCTACCAATCAGTTTACTTTCAATCCATTTTCCATCTCGCCCAATTACCTGCCTATCTACTCACCCACAAACCCACTCAAACTCACTCACCCAACCACATACTCATCTCTTCAGGGTCTCTACTTTCTAGTGTCCGGAGTATTCATCATCCATCTACCTGCTGATCCAACCGTCATGCACCCATCCGTCATCTACCTGCCCATACATTACCTATCCACCCATCAACTATCTACCCATACTTTATCTGTCTATCCATTCTCCTTCTATCCTGTACTTATTGAGATCCCACTACATGTCAAATATTGTGTTGAGAATTCCAAAGAATTCAAAGTTGAATAAAAGGCATTCTTAGAGTCTCCTCTCTCTCTCCCTCTCTGTCTCCTTCCCTCCCTCCCTCTCTCCTTTTCTCTCTCTCTGTATCTGTCTACCCCTCTCTGTCTCTGTATCTCCCTGTCTCTCTTTGTCTCTCTGTCTCTGTCTCTTTCTCTCTGTGTCTCTCTCTCATCACTATTCTTGAAGTGGGTAGAAGCAGATAACGGGAATGGTACTGAATAGTAAAATGGAAACAACAGGCTTTGGAGAGTCAGAGGAAGAAGCGCCATCAGAATGAGGTTATGGATGCCTTCCTGGCAGAAGACATTTGGTTTTGGCCTTGATGTGACATAAGTTTAGATGCATAGGTGCATTGAGTATAATTCCAAGCAGAAGAGACACATCAGTGACGTGGTCCTTAGAGAACATGAGTTATGTATCATTCTTTCTATGCCTGACAGTCAAGGAGCTGGGCACAGTACAGACACCTAAACTGAATTGGAGATTGGCTTATATATTCTCCCATTTTCCTCTGATGGGGAATCCTGATGCTTGATTAGGATAATTCTTTTTTACTTTTTGTAGAGGTTTCTATAGGGGGATGAGAAATGGCTGGCTGATAGGGCTTTCCTAGTATACTTGAAGCCCTGGCTTTGGTCCTCAGCACTGTATAAACAGGGTGAAGTGATGCATATCTGTAATCCAGCATGCTGGAGGTGGAGGCAGGAGAATCAGAAGTTCAAGGTCACCCTTCTTCACAGAATCAGTTGTGCCTGGGATACATGAGACCCTGCATAAAACAGAAAGAAGAAAATAAAGAGAGAGAGGGAGAGAAAGAAGGAGGGAGGATAGAAGGAGGAAGAGGAGGAGGAGGAGGAAGAGGATAAAGAAGAAGAGAAGAAGAAGAGGGGAGGAGAAGAGAGAACTCTACAGTCTACAGTTGCCTCTCTGGATGGCCTTGGCAAATCCAAAACACTTCTGGGTTGATATTCATCTAAGGTTGAATGTCTGAACTTCAGGTGAGCATTTTTTCTCGATCTTAATGACTTGTGGGGTGCTCTGTTCTCTTTAGAGACATTGGTATTTCTTTTTTTTTCTTTTCTTTCTTTTCTTTCTTTCTTTCTTTCTTTCTTTCTTTCTTTCTTTCTTTCTTTCTTTCTCTTTTTTTTTCTTTTGTTTTTTTGAGACAGGGTTTCTCTGTATAGCACTGGCTGTCCTGGAACTCACTCTGTAGACCAGGCTGGCCTCAAACTCAGAAATCCACCTGCCTCTGCCTCCCAAGTGCTGGGATTAAAGGCGTGCGCCACCACTGCCCGGCCGATATTGGTATTTCTATACATCTTAAATATTGCTTTCTTTTGCCAACACCAATTAATAACATCTTACCTGTCTTCAACTTTCTAAGCTTCCATTCCCTGGCAAGGAAATCTGTGATGCAGATAAAGGAATGAGTTCTGTTCATGAGAAATTCTGTTGGAGTAGGGAGAACCAGAAGCCATGAATTCAAGTCCAGTTTTGCCAGGAGCTTCTGTGTGACCTTGGACAGACACTTTTTCTTCTGTGTGACCTTGGACAAACCCTTTTCCTTTTATGTTAAAGGTTTTCTCTCATAGCATCTTACATAAAATGTAGCATGTTATGTTGTCTAGTCCAATGTCTTCTCCCTACCAATATTAGATCAGGCTCAGAAAGAAACGGCACCTGGCTAGCCCTAGCTAGATTTATGATAAAGTCAGGGTTAAACCCCTAATTTTCAGACCTGTTTAGAAGCACCCTTATCCAACCACCACATCCCAGTCTCTGTATGCAGCTTCTGTATACCTTCAGGCACGCTTCCTCTTCCACCTCCACTGCTCAGGAAGAACTCCTGTGAACCTTTCAAGTGTCCTGGCCATGTCCTACTGATTCATCCTGGGAGGGGCCTGGGAGGCAACATTTGAGATCAAGTATCCCCAGCCTAACAGAGTTAATTATGTTCATCATCAGGAAGGGAGAAGAGAAAGGAACAAGGAGCTCTGGTTATCTACTGGGCTTTAATCAAATTGAGGAATGAGGAAATCCATCACCCACAGGCGGAGGGAGTTGGAGAGCTCTGCTTCCTCTGGCTCAGAGGCCTGTAATGGGTTGGGCGCTGTCCAACGTGCTGACATCTCACTCGCTCTGAGTTCTTGGGAGGAGTCTGCAGAGTACTACCCCAGCTTCTAGAAAAGAGGGTGCAGAATAGACCCTAGAGAGGGTCTAAAGGTGCTGAGTTCGCATACCACTTACTAAGTCTTCATTTAAAAAATTATGTCTGTTTGCTTTAAGAAAAACACTCCTTCTTGTGTCCAGTCCTGGGCTCAGATGGAAGGAATACAGAGTTTGGAAGAGCCCTAGATTTCCCGTTGTCAGTTAGACTTCTGGTGCAGTCTGAGGGTGGAGACACAGCCCTTGACCTTGGGGACTTCCTTATCTTAAAGGGACCCATGCTTTCTAATTTATGCACTCCTCAGTTCAACAACAGAGACACAACTTGCCTTTGGAAATGTACTGAACTGGGGGGAGAACCTTTCACTACAGTGAAAGGATTTAACCTTTCATTATAGTTCAGGCATCATATAAGGGGGGAGCAACTGTGTCTACCTGGAGCCTCCATTCTGATAGGAAGATAAGTTCCCAGCCTAGCTGAGGACTGAGAGAGAAATCTCATATATAGACAGGGAGACAGACAGACAGATAAATGTCCTGCGTGCGCAGCAACTAACTAAAGAGGATGGAGATTCACACTCCTAATTTGGGTTATGGTGCTAAGTCCTCTTGTTCTCTTAGGCACCTTTGGAATATCTAGCTATAAGCTTGTCTAACAAGCCATCCAGGATGAAGGGAGTGTAGAGCCCATCTGGTCAAATATGACGCAGCAGCAGAGTAGGGATGGGGGCAGGGGGAGACTCATCGCTTGGTTGGAAGGGAGAGCTGAGGCTGGGGTGGGGGTGATAGGGTGGATGGTGGGGAGAGCAGCTCAGCCCGTGTCCAGCCTGCCAAAACTCAGCATCTGGAGCAATTCCCTCTAGTGTCTGGAACTGACGAGAGGCACTTTAATGAATCGTTAAAGCTAGAGGCTATTAAATCAAAAAATCACAGGCTTCTCAGCTTTTCGAGTCCCAGTCACAGCAGGCTAAAGTATTAAAATCCATAGCATCTCGGAGGGAAGAATTGGGGCACTTTAAAATCACAGAACTACAGAGCGTTAGAGTCATAACCAAAAAAAAAAATTACTAGAGAATCTTAAAAGTGTAAGAGTTTCAGCATCAAAAGAAGAAACCACTCAGTTCATTGAACCCCACCCTCTTTTAACTTTACATACTTGGTGCTGGGAGCATGTTATCCTGCTTTGTTCCCATAAACCTTAAATCATTGACTTCTGTCTCTACTCCATGCCAGACTTCTGACAAAGCTTTGTATAATTTCCTTGACAAGATAGTCATTACCTCTGGGTACAGCTCTAGCCATGGCCGAAGGGCTACTGGAGAGATTCCTCATATGTAAGCGGTACCCTCTGTCCCCCTGTAGTGTCTCCACACTGGCCCAGCTCACATCCTCTGATCCACACTGAGCAAATCTAATCCCCACTTACATGACAGCTGTTGGGATGGTTAAAGACAGCCCCTATTTCTCTCCTCTCTGCTCGGCTAAGCGGGGTTGTTGATCATCTAGCTACAAATGGGACAACAAATCAAATGATATCTGGGCAGAAAAGTCCCTCAGAGGTCACCTTGACCATGGGTGTCCTTTTACTGCTAGGAAGCATAGTGTGTATGGTTGGGAGCCTGAAGTCTCAGGGAGGCGCACCTGGGTTTGAAATCCAGACATCTGCCATGCACTTACTGTGCAGCCTCAGGTCTCAGC
The DNA here is from genome assembly GCF_004785775.1 of Grammomys surdaster. Lineage (NCBI taxonomy): Eukaryota > Metazoa > Chordata > Mammalia > Rodentia > Muridae > Grammomys > Grammomys surdaster. The sequence goes on along the minus strand of NW_021604648.1, from coordinate 1,907,426 downwards.
CTCCAGTCTCCTTATCCATGAGACGAAGAGAGCGAGCAGTGTGAGCATAGGAGCTGTGGGAGGAGGGGCAGGAGGATGCAAGGGGAGCTCTTAGCAGAGTGCTTGGCGCACAGCAGGCAGTCGATAAATATTAGCTATAATTATTGGAGGCCCAGTGGGGGTAGGGGCTTACTCAGGATTGCAGAGCATCTCAGACACAGAGCTGGGGTTAGACCAAGGACTTCTGTCTCCAAGTCCAGGGCTCTTCACTCCCCCACTCCTCTCTCTATCTGCCTTGGAAAAAGAGAACCCCAGAGGGGAGGCAGGGTCAGTTAGAATGAGTGGAAGAACTTGCCCCACAGAAGCATGTTTATCTAACAAGGACCCCAGAGGGACGTGGTCCTGGGCTCTGCCTGGTGACTGAACCACTTCTCTCATGACTTAGGCTTTTCCCCTTCTGACCTGTGTGGGAGCTCCCACCCCCTGTGGTCACAGATGTCTGATGCGGCATCAACCAAGAGAAGAGTATGGTGGTAAGGAAGATAGTGTCCTATCCCATCCTGTCTCTCAGCCAGGAACACAGACTTCCCACCAGACCACCCTTTCATCTTGTCCATCAGTGTGAGTCACATGACCTCTGGCTCTAGCAGAGAGGAAGGCGTGTTCACTGAGGACCTGGGTCATCCTTGTGGCTGAGCACCTTACTACTGGACCAAAAAGGAGGAGACTGATGGTGGGCTGGTGTGTCAGTCACTTTCCTCATCACCATGACCAAGTACCTGAGAAGAAGCAACTGAAGGGAGGAGAGTATTCATTTGGCTCATAGTTTTAAGGGATCCAGTCCACCACAGTGGGGAAGGCCTGGAGGCAGAGTGGCTCAGGGTTGTGGCAGGAGCTTGAAAAGTCCACATCATGTCAACTGTCAAGAAGCAGAGAAATCCATGTGGAACTGGAGCTGTAAAGCTCAAGGCTTGGCCTCCAGTGGTCTACCTCCTCCAGGAAGTCCTACTCCTCACAAATTTCACAGGCTCCTTAAAACAGTGCCACCATACGGGACCAAGTATTCAAGCGCATTAGCTGTGTGTGGGAGAGGGTTTCACACCCGAGCCATGGCAGGTGGCAATGGGGCTGCCATGCTCACCTGTCTCCCTCAGGACTGCTCTTGATCTGTGCTAGGAAGTCTCTCCAGTGGTACTCCTTCATTTAGACATTCTTTCTTACTGCAGTTGAGCGTGGTCTAGTGAGAGAGAGTTTCCCATTGCCCTGCATTCTCCTTTCTCACATCCAATTTTGTCCTCTCAGCCCAGCTGTGACAACGGTGAGAATAAGAGGAGTTTCTAAGGAATAAGCAGTGCCATCTGTCATTTTTGGCATATGGGTGACACCTTTCAACTGGCCCCAGCAGCACACACAACTCCTGGCAGTCCTATATTTTTGTATTCTCTTCCTACATTGTAGTGGGATTAGTCTGATAGTCAAAAGAGTATGGCAAAGGTTGTAGTGTGTGACCTCCAGAGCACCAAGGCTTCCATCTTGGTAGCACACAGTCTCATTCGTTCTAGGGGAAGCTTACAGGGCTTACATGTAATGAGCACCCTCAGGAGAGAGAGCCATGGACAACAGAAGCCTTTAGCCAACTGCTGGGTTTAAAACGAATCTTCCAGCCTCAGTTGAGTCTGTTTGGTTATTTGCCTGTCTTGTGTGCACGTGTATGCTAGCAGACACTTGCCATGGTTCATACATACAGAGGTCAGAGGTCAAGTTGCCAGAAAAAATTTCTCTCCTTCTACCCCATGGGCCCCAGGGAAGCAATTGATGTCATCAGGCATGGCAGCAAGTGTTTTTATCCACTGAGTAACTTTGATGGCTTTATTTATTTATTTATTTATTTATTTATTTATTTATTTATTTATGTCTCACCATGTAGCTCTGGCTAGCCTGGAGCTGGCTGTGCAAACCAGGCTCACAGAGATCCTCCTGTCTCTGCCTCCTAATAGCTGTTCTCGAAGCTGTGTGCTACCAACACCTGTCCTCAATATTCTTTTCTGAGGAAGAGTCTGGCTCTGTAGCCTCTCTCTGACTTGTGGCAGTCTTTCTGCCTTTGCCTCCTGATGGCTGAGATCACAGGAATGCATTACTGTGCCTGTTCCTCACTGAGTCTTTGCTGACTATGGCCCTGGTAGATACTTGTCTGCAGTTTCAGGGAGGGCCCTGAGCTGCAGCTTCCGCTTAATGCACTAATCTTGACGTCCCCAAACTGTATAAGATAAAAAGTACTTGTTGCTTTAAGCTGATACATTTTGGGACCATTTGTTACTTGGTAATAGACACAAGCACTACACTGCTATGATTTAGTATTCCATCCTCAATTGTTTTCATGGTTGGAGTTTATTATTCACAAAAGGAGGGAGAGGGAGACAAAGCGGTGTATGGTGGCTTTACTCATCTAGTAAGTGACAGGGCTGGGAGGTACTCTCCAAAGCACATAGGATGCCTGGCTGTGTTTTCTCATATCCAGTAGGAAAGTGGAAGAAGAAATGAGGATCAAAAAAAACAAAACAACGAAACCAAAACCAACAAAAACCCCAACTCTGTTTAATGTGGTTTTCTCTACTCTGTCTTTTCCACTCCATTTACTGTGTGTGTAGTGATTCAGAAACATACATGGGGATTTAAAAACGGGGTGTTTGGGCTCTTGAATGACCTGGGACAAATCCCTCCATTTCCTTTCTTTAAAGCCTTTCCGGTTTAGTTTTATTTATATGTAAGTGTGTGTGTAATTGCTCAAAGAGGCCACAAGAGGGCGTCAGATTCCCTGGAGCTGGATTTACAGGCAGTTGTGAGCTGCCCACAAAACTTGGTTCTCTCTCTCTCTCTCTCTCTCTCTCTCTCTCTCTCTCTCTCTCTCTCTCTCTCTCTCTCTCCCTCTCCCTCTCCCTCTCCCTCTCCCTCTCCCTCTCCCTCCCTCCCTCTCATGTGTTTTGTTTGCTTGCTTGCTTGCTTGCTTGCTTGCTTGCTTGCTTGCTTGCTTGCTTACTTGCTTGCTTGCTTGCTTGCTTGCATCTTTGGAGACAGGGTCTCATCTAGGCTCAGGCTGGCCACAAAGTCTCCACAGCAGAGAACGATCTTGAACTTTGAACTTTGGATCCTCCTGCCTTTACCTTCTACATGCATGGATAAGGAATGTGTAATGGTGCTCGGTTTGACAAATCAATGCCCTCCCTGGGCCTCAGTTCCTTTAACTATTACATAAAAAGAACGACCCATACCTACCCTCCTTTCTACAAAACGTGCAGTGTTGTGGACAGGAAAGGTTTGTTCTGAGGGAAAAGAAACCCCAACTTGAGTCTCAGAGCCCAGCCCAGTTCCCTCCGTGTCCGGGCTCAGGGGACAGGGAGCATGAGAGGCCGTGGGCCCTGACCCACTTTTTCAGCCTCTGCCCATCACCGTGCCCTTTTAGGTCATGCTGAGCGTTCGGAAGAGTGGAAATTTCCTCAGCCTCTCAGGAGCTTTCTCCCGACCTTCCCCTTATCTTCTGCAGCTTCTTCCGCCCAGCACCCTTCCCAGCTCTACCTAGTCCCTGCTCATCTTTCAAAACCCAGCCTGGCTGTCCCACTTCCACAGCACTGCTTCTGATGTGGCTCGAGGCCTTCTCCTGGTTACCTCTCTATCCTCTTGCCTGAGCTCTGGACCTTAGTTTCTTTTTCCCCCACCCTAAAGCCCCATGGTACAGCCCCTGACCCTTTCTAAAATATACATTTTGTTTTTCTCTGCTTAAAATAACCAGTCAATGGAATAATCCATCAATCAATGTTTCAAGGGCTCCTCCTTGCCCTCCAGGAAGGTATCCAAAGCCTTCTGATTGCCCTGCACCCATGGTGCCCTCGGGCTCTCTCCTGAGAGCAGGCTGCGTTGGACACGTGGCTGTGTCCCCAGATACCCGTGGGATAAATTGGGTGAGTGGGTGGGCGATTTGAGTAAGTGAATGCGGCCGAAGCGTGTTTGAGCCATCACTGCTCTGCTTGGCCTCAGAACTATTATTTCCCACAGTAGACCCATTTTATAGCCAAAAGGGAGGCAGAAGGGAAGGGCAGCTCTGAAGGGAGGAGAAAATCAATAAAAATGTAAATCTGGAGGTGAAAAGCTGTCCCAAGCTGGCTGTGGGGAGAGATAAGACTGGGCCAGCTGAACCCTCACTGACAGCGGGGGTGGGGGTGGGCGTGGGGGGGAATTAGAGAGCAAGGGAGCTGCAGCCAGGGCAGAGCACAGCGGGTGAGCCTTGCCTGTCCCCTCGGCCCCTCCCGCTCTCTGCTCCAGGTGCTTATTAAATCCTTTCAGACAGGAGAAGGGAAGGAAGCTGCAAATCATCAGGTGCTGCGCCTGTGAGCCCAGGGTGCTATCTTCCTGTCTCCACAATCGTGGGGGATGAGACAGGGCGAATCTACCTTTCTTACAGGTAAGGCCCCGGGAGCAGAGGGACGTGGTCAGATGTTCATGGCCACACTGCGAATATATGGCAGACTCCATGCATTCTAAACTTAAGTCTTAATTCTGAACGGAAGTCTCACGTCTCTGCAGCTCCTGTACAAAGGACTTTAAAGACCCGAGATATTGGCCTTTAGAGGGCTTCCCGCCTCCAAAATCACACACACAGACACACACACACACACACACACACACACACACACACACACACACACAACTGTGTATCTTTGTATGTGTGTGAGGAAATGAGTGGAGTTGAATTTAACTTACTTACTTTGGACTTTGAGACAAGGTTTCGCTATGGAGCCCAGGCTGCCCTCAAACTCACCATTCTCCTGCATCTGTCTCCCAAGTGATAGGATTACAGGCATGCACCCCACATCTGGCTTGATTTATAACTTTTTAAAAATGGTGTCTATGTCTTTAATGAAGCAACTTCCCCAACTTCTCCTTCATTTGTCATGTCGCATTGCTTCCTGGAGGCAGTCGCTTTTGAACTGGGCCTCTCGCTAGAAGGTGGGACTTAATGAAGGGGGTGGAGAGGCAGGACAGGGAGGCAGCTGGGTGTATGGGGGAAATGCCCCACATGTGCAGGTGATGAATGGTGAGCATGTAAGTGTGCTGACCGTGGCTCCTGGAACCAGATCCCAGGGGGCATCTGCCGGCCCCGGAGCTTTCCAGCTTCTCCAGCAGAAGGAACGGAAGGCCAGACACTAAGATGCTATTTCTGGTGCCTGTCCCATCTGCTGCTCTTCACCAGCAGTGATGCAGGGTCGAGCCTGGTGCAGGGTAAAGACAGTGGCTGTCAAACACAGATGTTCATGGCTCTTCATTGACAGGAGGCTAGGTGTGCGTTTATGTGTTGATTTGATTTTCTGTGTATGAGCTTGACAGATGTGCATGTGTATACATGTGTGTGGATTTGCATGCACGCCAGTGTACCTGTATGAGTGTGTAAATGGTCATAGGAATGTGTGAGTGTGCATTTTCGTGTGTGCCTGTTATACGTAGTGCCTGCATGTGTGCATGAATGTGTATGCATTTAACTCTAAGTGTGAGTTAGTGTGTGCGTGAGTATGAGCGTGTAGATGTGTTTGTATGTGTTTGCAAGTGTGCCTGTGAGTGTATGGAGTATGTGAACGCATGTGTGCAAGAATGTGTAGCTCATGTGTTGTTCACGTTTGTGCTTTGTGAGTGTATGCATGTGTGTGAGAATCTGTGTCTGACATATGTGAATATGTAACTGTGCATGTGAGCATATGTGCACATGATCATGTGAACTATTATGTGTGCATGTGAGTGGATGCAAAGGTACTTGTATGAGTTTTTATGTGTCTGTGCATGCATGCATGTTTGTATATATGTGCATTTGGCTATATGCATGTGTGTTAGGAGGTATGTGTCTGCATGTATAAATATGTATGCTTGTATTTGTGAGCACGTACATGTCTGTATCATGTGTATGCATGCATGTTTATACTTGTGTGTTTGTGTGTTTGCATTTTCTCTCACAGTCTATAGAAACCTTTCTTACCCTCTTTTCTCTACTCTTGGTTCATAGCTGTACATCTCTCTTGCAGGGATGCCTAAGCCTTTTCACCTGACCAGCCAGAAGCATTTACTCACAGTCAAAGGCTTGGTTTCCAGCTCTCAGCTGCCCCAAGGGCCAGGTCCCAGAGTGGAATGAAGGGTTTGTCTCCTCCCTCAGTTCCCCAAGAGTCAATCTCCCACTGAGGTGGATGATTGGCAGGCATCTGGACCTCTCCTCAGGCCCAGCAAGGCACTCCAGAAATGTCACCTATTCTGAGTGGGAAGCCTGCGAAGGGAAGACACTTGAGCCACTTCTTCCTCTGCAGCTTTCTTTGTGGCTCAGCAAGTGGCTTCTGGCTTCTAGAGCCTGGTCAAGGAGGAATTGGGATTCCCCGTCATGTACTGCTAAACAGAGAAAAGTCACTGTAGCCAGCTCTATGTACAGAATGGCTTCCGGGGAACCTCCCAGTCCCGGCCCACCTCATTTGGCATTATGATGTTGAAGAGCCAAACACTGAGGTAATGGCTTCTGTTTGTGGTATGTGGCCTTGGAAACAAACAGGAGTGGAGGAGGACATGGAGAAATACGAATGGGTATGGAGCCAGGAGTCAGTCTGGAAAATCCCAGTCATAAAGGTAGGTGTGTGTGGATGGATTACAGGTATGCAGGGCAATTATTTAATTTTTAAAAATATGCCATTTTTCTAGATGGAGTGGGTTCACTTTCTAGGTGTTTACTTTCTTATTTAATTTTGTAAAGACTGACCATTCCTAATATGAACCCCCCAATCTGAAAGGTGCTAACATGCAAACTTCCTGAGTGTTAATGTACATGCGTGGGATATTTCAAACCTGATTTCAGTGTCGAGTTCTCAGCACACACAAGAGCACTAAATGCATTGCATGTGATGACTTTCAGGCTGTCTGGATAAGGTGTGTATGAAACCCAGATGAATTTGCTTAGATTAGAGTCTCATGCCTGAGAGAAATCATGATTATGATACAAATTCTTCAAAATATGACCAGATCTCAAGTCCAAAATACTCTGGTCTCAGACATTTTGGTGAACTGTGGTCTGTATATTCAACCTGCACTCAATATTCTGTATTTGTTTTTCATAAAGCAAACTCGTGAGATGTGTTAGCTTCACTTTCAACAAATCTGGATCCAGCTCTGGCCCCACCATTGAGTGTGTGTGTGTGTGTGAGTGTGTACATATATAGTCATATGAATTATTATAGTTCCATGTACATATAGTCATGTATGAATTATTACAGTTCCATACAAGTCATTTAGCCTTTCTGAGGCAGTTTCTCTTTTGTGAAACCTGAGTAACAACTGAGATGAGTGAAGACTCGGACAGCCTCGTGACTATATTCCATTTTTGAAACCATTACTAGAGGAAATAAGCCAGTCAAAGGAAAAATTAGAGCAGAATATAAAGGCAGAAGACAATGCAAGATGCCAGAGTGAATTAGCCGGTGAGGCTGAACTCTAACTAAGTGGAAGCGATGTGGCTGACGCAAACCTCTAATGCAGTTTGGAAGGATAAATTTTTGTCGTGGAAGAGGCATTATGCAGAGACAAATTTAATAATAAGCTGTACATATATGGTCAGGCTATTCCTGTTCGACCTGGGAAGCTGGAGAATAGACAGAATGGAAAAGAAACCCGCTAACACAACTTGTCTTGGTCAAAGTGACTTCAAAATTCTCGGCACTGATCAGTATAGTCTCAGGCACTGTAGAACAGACAGCGACCAGGCTCTTCTCCTCTTTTCTTCTCTCTATTCTTTTTAGATTTGTTGAGACATTCTCATGTAGCTCAGGTTAGACTCAAACTCACTATGGAGCTGAGACTCACATTGAACTGCTGATCTAGTCTCTAAATGCTAGGTCACAGATGCATGCCACCATGCCTGACAGGAATGAGAGCTTCTATAGTCCCTTCTTCTGCACTGGGGACAAGTACCTTGTCCCTTAGCTAAGAGCTGGCACACAGGTAGGGCGGATACCAGCAGCTCACCTCCCTTTGTGGCCACACAGGTGGGGTGTGTAGCATCAACAGGTCAGGCTGGGAGCAGATTGGGGCTTTCTCTTCTGCTGCCTGGAAACAAGCAGGCCAGATAAGACTGGCCAGAAAGCTGGACAAAGCCTGACTTGGAAAAGAATTAGGAGTTCTGGGGAATCTGACCCAAGGATGCTATACCATAGTTCACTATGCAGAGCATGGCTTTGCTCCTCTCTACCCTGAGACCTGACATTGGTCCAGAGACCTCAGAGAACCAGAGGTCACCCCTAATTTGGCTATGACAGTATCAGATATTAGCTACAAAGCCAAGGGTATATGGACTAGGATTCTATTTTCTAAAGCTACATTGACTTTGATAGCCCCTGGTCAAATGTTCGAGATCCTGACAATACACATTTAGTAGGAGCAGGACCAAATATAAAGTGGTATCTGAAGCTACAAGGCCTCTAAAGGATAGGATAGACCTCACTTTCCCAACTGTGGCTCTCTGACAAAAACTGTGACATTCTGAATCAAAGAGCCCCTCTCCCACTCCTGATACGGTTCTCGCCCACACAGTTCAGTCGAATATGGTGTCCTGTTCCCTACTTGAATTTGGAGATCTACTGAATCTCCTCCCTGGACTCTGCCTCCAGGGGGCGCCAAATAGACACTACTTGAAGGCCGCCAGGGCTAGGGGAAGAGGCCTGTACCTACCTTGACTGCACAGATGTGCACAGCTGGAACTTGAGAGCTGGAATCCCCTCCTACTTAAGCATGGAGAGGGTCTCCACAAGTGGCAGAGCTGAGCTGAGGCTCTGTGTGGAGCGCAGCATGATTAGTTATTTGCCCTAACTCCCTGTTCTAGAATCAGGGGAGAGAGATGTTGTACAGTTCCTCCCCACCACTAAAGGTTGGTTCCAGGTTGGCCATCTGGCTGGGGGAGGAATGGGGATGGCCCTCTTGTTTGAGAAATGGGCAACACAGTGACCCCTTGGTTCCAGAGAGCAAGCAAAGCCAGAAGCTTGTTCAAAGTCATTTCACAATTTAGTAGAGGAGCCGGCACTGGCCTGTGGAGCTTTTGATACCGGCGGGTGCTGCTTTGCCCATCTTTGGCAAAGGCTCAGAAGATGCATGGCTGTGGCTGCCACTCCTGGTCAGGGTGGGGCTGGGACTGTCAACCTCCTGAAATCCTTAGGCTTCTTCTCTGGTCCTGATGCTTATAGCTGTTGTAGGTCTGAGCTCTTTTCAGTGGCCTTGGTGCTGGCCTCTCTGTTCTGCTGCCTCAAGATGGCCAAAACTAAGGCAAAACACACCAGGGATCCGCTTTTGAAGAAGAACTGGAGGCCTATGAATCTGAGGGAAGAACGAGAAACCTTGAACTCAGAAGTCCACACCTCAGGTACTGGTTAGCCTCAAGGTGGGGATGGTAGCTCGAGAGACGGGGTGCAATTGTGCACTGAGGCCTGGAGGTGGGGGAAGCTCTGCAGAGCCCCTGGGTGTGTGGGGGAGAGACTAAACTTCCCGCTTACTCTGTCACTGTCAGATGAATGACCCAGGCTAGCCCTGCATATTCTGAAAGCAGGATTCCCCTCTTCCACGTAATTCCTGAAGGCCCCTGTTTGGCTATTCCTTTGCAGAGAAGCCTCCCTAGACAGTCCCAGTCTGCAGGAACTGTGCCCTGTGGCTCAGAGACAGAGGCAACCACTCCCTGGTTGACCCTTGTCTTGTTTCAAGTTCTTCCACACCCACCCAGCCTATGTTACCTATGCCTGCCTTCAGGCTCCTCTGAACTCTCCATTGTATAGATAGGAAGACTGAGCCCCAGGGGAGGGGTCAGAGCTCTCTGCTGTCTGATCTCTGCTGAGAGATATGGCTCTGTCATTTATAAGAGCCTGGGGCCTCTTTCTTTAGCTGTCATTTTCCTTATAGGGGAGCTATCCAGTGTGGAAGCTTATGTGAGAAATCCCAGCACTTAAAACGCTGAGGTAGGAGGATTGTCATGGGTTCAAGGCCAGCCTGGCTGCTCTAGTGAGTTCGAGAAAAGCCTGGGCATAAAATGAGGTCATGACTCAAAAAAATAAAATAAAATAAAAAAAGAAATTCAGGATTTAGTGGCACACACCTGTAATCCCAGTGCTTGGAGACAGAAGCAGGAAGGTTGGGAATTCAAGGCCAGCTTCAGTTATATAGTGAGTTCCAGACCAGCTAGATGAGAGCTCTCTAGAGGCAGTCTCTGGCTTGCAGGATGGGTGTGCCCCAACATGGACCTTCCCAACCCGGTGCTTACCTGTTTCGGAGCAGGTCATGGTCATAGTAGCGGCAGACGGCTCGCCGCCCACAGCTCAGGGCCCAGTGCACACAGGTGGTATCGATGGCACTGCCATGGATCACAGGGCTGGGCATCCAGGCTAGGGAAGGAGAGGCTCAGGGGATAGCAGAGGGCCATCATTCCCCAGTCCCCACCCTCAGCACAGGCAAGCCACAAGCGCGCTGGGTCTCTTGGAGGGAGCCTCCATCAGGGCTCCGTGTGGTCAAGGCATACTACCTCCAAGCCCAGGGCTAGGTCTTGTTACCCCACCCACTTGGGAGCCCTAAGGTTCCACTCATGTCCATGTATCCCAGGCCTGGCACCCAGAAGCTATCTGGATGCCCACCACCACCACCACCGAGGTCCCTGGGCAAGCAGTTTACCCAGCACTCTCAGGAGCATGAACTGCATTCCCACTGCCAGGGTCTTATCTTCTTTCTTCACACCTCTGCCAGGAAAGACATGGTTGTGTGAGGATGGACTGAGAGACCCAACCCCAGCACCAAGCAGCAGCAGGGTCTCAATTGGTGGGTTCCGCCCTCCGTGCCAATCTCTTCCCAGGCTGAAGGTCAGGGGTGGGATGGGGTGAAGAAGGCTCAGAGCCTACATCTGTCACTCCACAACCTACAGAGCCAGTTACCTGTATCCCAGGTCCACATACCGACTAGCAGGGTCGCAGACACCGCCTGCCCCACATCCTATAATCCCACTGGATTCTCCAAGTCTTACACTTGGAGAGAGCTGATCCTGGGACAGGCATGCAGCAGGTCCAGTTTCCCCACACTGTGACCTGGGATATCCAGCAACGACTGGCTTCTGAACAGTACCCATGGCTGGCACTTAGGGGGTGCTCCCTATAAGTCAGTTCTGCACTCGGCTCATCTTGGGACGTGGGCATATCACCAGCCCTGTTAGAAGACTGGCAATGGTCAAGGTCTCAAGTCACTACAGCCTGCACGCTCAACTCCCCACAGGCATCTGCTCTTCTACATTCTCCCTCGTGCCAGCCTGTTTTATGATTTCCATCTTCTAACTCCTTCCTTCCTTCCTTCCTTTCTTCCTTCCTTCCTTCCTTCTTTCCTTTCTCTTTTATTTTTTCTTTCTTTCTTTCTTTCTTTCTTTCTTTCTTTCTTTCTTTCTTTCTTTCTTTCTTT
>NW_021604648.1:1868694-1895947 GCF_004785775.1 Grammomys surdaster | reverse complement strand
TTTCTTTCTTTCTTTCTTTCTTTCTTTCTTTCTTTCTTTCTTTCTTTTGACAAGGTGTTTCTGTGTAGTCCTGGCTGTCTTGGGGACCTAGGACACTTGAGTGACCTCATTTCTTCACCTCTTCCCTTGAATGTCCCATCCTGGCTGTCAGTAGGGTAGGGGCTCCTTGATACCCACCCACCCTGCTTGCTCTGCTGTCACCTCAGGATGAGCATGAAGGAAGGTGTGTGGGTGACACTGGCCACTGCTGCCCCCAGGCTGATCAGGAGAATGAAGGGCAGCACCAGGCGGCTGCAGGCTGACTCACAGGAACCTGCAGGAACTGTGCCATTCCCTGCCACACAGCTGCAGTTGGTGTAGAAGATCTGGGGTGAGAAGAAGGAGAAGAGTCTTCAGGGACCTCCAAGGATAGTAGCCAGCCAAGGGCCTTGGGTCTGGAAGCTCCCAAGTTTCTACAGGTAGCAGGGCAGAGCTGGCTGGAGTCTCAGACTCTGACCATTGGTTGATCTGTGATCATTTGAGTCAAGTAAGGTGCCTGGAGGCTGACTGGCTGTACTCAGATTGGGCCACAGCTGTGAGACAGATACTGTCCCTAGGCCAGGACTGGTGTGCTTGATGGCAGCCTGCAGAACTTCCAGCCAGAGATCAACTAAGAGGTGGTTTGATCCCACTGTCCTTTGGTACCTGTCATGAGTAAGTCCAAGCCAGAAAGCTGGTTTCTTTTCCCGTTCCTATTGTTTGTGTATGTGTGTGCGTGCACGTGTGTGCACACGTGCATATGTGAGTGTAGGTACCCATGGAGACCAGAAGAGTGTGTCAGATCTCCGGAGTGGAGTTACAGGTGGTTGCAAGCTGCCGGCCATGGATGCTGGGAACTGAACTCAGGTCCCCTGCCAGAGCTATACACTCTTAAATGTTGTGCCATCTTTGCAGCACCAGGTCAGACCTTGACAGATGGGCCACAGTTACTGGAAGTCTCAGCCAGATGTGCAGGGATTGGTCCACCTCAAAAATTGACTGCTGGCTAGGGTACCTGGGGCCCCCTGGGCCTCTTACTTCTTACTACAGAAAAAAAAACCCTGATAATTCCCTATATGAGAAGGACTGAGAAACCCAAGGTGGTAGCCTGGAAGGATTTAAGCTCAGTAGCTACTGGGATGAGCAAGCAGAAGTTCCCATTTCCAGGGTGCATGGGAAAAGAATTTTGAGGTGAAGTATTTAGGAGAATTAATGAAAGAAGAAAGCTAGGATGGCAGAGGGAGGGGTCACTGGAGCTTGGATCTCTGGGTATCCAAGATGTCTACCTATTGCCATGAAGAGCTGCTAGGTATGACTAGGCTGTGCTGCCTGAACCCTAGGCCCTCGTGGCACTTCACACTACTAACAAGTGGCCTTTAGGCTTACATGCCAAGTAGCCCATTGAGCTGCAGACAGCCTGGAGTCAGGCCATGGAGGAACATGCCAATGCAGAGGACTGGCAGGTAGCCTCAACACTGCTTCTTAGCTTGGAAGGGCAGCTTGGGTGGACACCAAGGTTGAACACTGCTTTCTAGATTCCTCCCCAAGCTTCCCTCATAGGCATCAATGTCTGTGGTGGGAGGTACACACAGACGTCTCCAGTCTTTCCCACAGGGCTGACTTTGCCTTATAAGCCCAAGATCCAGTCATGTCTACCGTCCCCTATCTCACTCTGTTCCTACTTGAGTGTACCTTGGGCATGGACCAGCCCATCCACGAGCCCAGGTTCTTGTGATGAACCAAGGAGTTACATGTGGCGAGAGGTAATCCCAGGCTGGAAAGAATCCCCGAGTGCTGACCCTCCTCTAAGTGGCGGATCCTCTGATCCAGTGCAGGCTGGGTTTCAGACCAGAGACCTTGGTTCTAGTCCCAGCTCTGGTATAAGACTCTGAGCATTTCTTAGTCTTTTCCCAGCCCTTCATTTCTTATCTATACAAATAAAAATGAGTGCTTAACATCTCCTCAGAACTGTGGCTTTTTGCTTCCTTGTTAGTAAACTCAACCAGTAAACCCTCAGTGCAAGACCTGGAGGGGGTGTCTAGCAAGACCACACACACAGTGTGCATTCTTAAAATCTCTGCATCTGCTGCTGTCCTGCCTAGAAAGCCCTCCCATCCCAAGTCCTTAATTGCCTAATGATCGTGGAAGATCTGTCACAGATGGTGCTTCTTTTGGAGCCTTCTGGGACCCTCCCAGATGGGCTGTGTCCCCCTCCACACTTGTATGTACTGGTAGGGACCACTTCTGCCCATCTGCAGCCTGGAATTCCTGTGGGTCATTTCCTTGAGCAGGCCACAGCTGGGAGCTCTGGCTCACCACCCTGAGCCCTAGCTGGCAATGAAACTTGTTGACAGAACAGGGCTCTGCACTTGCCAAAGCGGAGGAACAAGGCAGCCACAGAGGGAAGAGCAAGAGTGACAGGTTCAGAGTGACAGGCAGCACATGTGAGGAGGGGTAGGGGTCTGGAGGTGGAGGATGCGTGGGAGGTTGACCTTACCTGGCTTTTGCCCAGAGCCTCCTGGACCACACGACCTGTGCAGCCTGCATGGCAGGGTGTGGTGTACTCCACATAGGCACCGGTATCACAAACAGGGTTAAAGTCATCTGATTGGCAGGAGCAGGGCTCTGAGCAGCCAGGAAACAGGCTTGGCCCTGGCTGGGCACTAGACAGAGAGGAGGCAAATGTGTTTGGCTGGACTCTCTTCTCTCAGGCCCCTGGCTGAAGCCTGGCTCCTACTCTGAGAGGAGTGGCCAGTGATTTCAGCTGCAGCTGTTCCCTGAGGGAGAAACTCTGATGCGGACAGAGGACAGATGCACAAGGAACTTTCTAATGGGGGAGTGAGGAGTCTGGGCCAGAGGCTGTGGAGTGCCCTTTCAACTCTGGATTGTACACGTCTGGAAGCTTCTGCAAATATTCCTGTATTTGGATGGAACACAAGAGAAATCCCTCTCAGAAGTGAGTGTCAGATGAAGGGGCCATTCTCTCTTTGAGCTGAATTGTTACTTTGTCTCAGCCAAGAACAGCTGTGGTGGGGCCCTGGCTAGGAGACTGACCAGCTGTGAGACCTCTAACCTATGCCTTCCTTCCTCTGGGACCTTAATTTCTCTGTAATCCGGTCTGGGGCTCCCTTCTCACTGTCACTTTCCTGAAGTCTCATGACCTCTGTGGTCATTCTCCTGTCCTGCTCACCGTGTCAAGTGCCCCACCAGAGGACCTGCCCCAGGATCCCAGGGCTGCTTTTGCTCTAGCTGAAGAACGTAGGGTTGATGGGAACTGGAGCTAGAAGAGAGCCTGGGTCTAAAGGGTGACTGCCCTGGGTTAGGGGCAAGAGGATGGCTTTGGAGCAAAGGCTGTGACCTGGCTTCATGCCAGGAGGAAACACAGCACCCTTACCAGGTGACACTGTATCATCAGTAAAGTGGGTCTAGAGACAGAACCCATTATAGAGATCTCATGGAGGCTCAGTGGAACACAAGAGGGAAACTCGATTGACCTCAGAAAGCTTCAGTGAACTAGAACTCAGAACTCATCAATTATAAGATTGTTGGTGAGAATATGGGTGAGACTGAGGGAGAAGGGGAGAAAGGAGACACAAGCAGGCAGGATGGCCTGAGACCAGTTGAGTGAACCGGGGGAAAGTCCCTATTCCTGTACAACTCGTGTCATGGACTCCTGCCCAGGTCTCTTACACACCCAGCAGGCTCAAGGCTCCTCTCCCCCACCCACTGTGTGCTTCAAAAAGTCTCCATGCAATCTCTCTAATGGGCTCTACCATTGACCTATTGCTTAAAACCCCATTGGCTTCTCTTGAAACATCATTGCTCAGGCTTGGGGCTTGCTGAGGGCCCACAGGGTGTGTCCCGCACATAGAAGGCCCTACTTCAGACAGCCTGGCTGTTTGAGAAAAGGAGAGGGAAAGAAGGAACGGAGCCAAGCGATGAGGGTGGGGTCCAAGTGTCTTGGCCCTGAGCTGAGTCTTTGAAGTCACGTGTAAGAGCCCAGGTGAGGGAACCTGGCACTTGAGTGGAGGAGGCTTGCCAAGGGGGAACTCTAGCTGGGTGTTAGGCCAAACAAAGCTTAGTATATCTTCCAGTTTAAATGAGGTCATTGTAGCAAGAGACAGGGTTTCTTAACCTCTCCTGCCTCCTTGAGGAGGACTGCCTAGCTCCATGTTCACCCACTTTCTCCGAGGCATGGAGCTTGTCTCTTCTTGGGAAGACCTAACCTCAGCTGGGAGCAAAAGCCTCCCTCAGGCTATGCTGGGTCCTGCCTCCTATGCGTGGCCTCCATCCCACTTCTGCGGGACCACAGGTCTTAGCCTCCCTGGAAATACCATCCCGTAGCTGGCTGCACCCTGGCTCAACCACTGGCCCTTCCCAGGCCTCCTGTCTTTGATGTTTCATCCATGCCTCTTCTGTGGCATTTGATGCTTTCCAGTGACCACTGCTTGCTTGTACCTGAGCCCAGGAAGGGACCTGCATAGGGCTTTGTAGGCACTGTGGGGAGACAGTGCCGGGGACGGGTGAGAGAGGTAGGTAGCTCACTGACCTACCCTCACCACGCACCTTCTCATGCGCATGCCCACTCACCCCGGGTCCTGCGTGATGCCTGCAATATGGTGGGTAGAGCAGCCAATGAAGAAGAGCGGCAAGCTGAGCAGCAGACACAACAGCGAGCCGAGCAGGCAGAGGGCGCTGCACTGCATGGGGCTCAGGTGGAGACGCTTGACTAAGACACCTCCTACCACGATGCCCACAATGGCCAGGGGGATAGTGAGGCAGCCGAGGAGCAGGTTGGCAAAGGAGGCTGTGATGGAAAACTGGCGTTCCAGGAACTTAGGCAGGAAGGTGGCCATGCCCGCCACCATGGATGAGGTGCACACCTGGGACAGGACTACCAGCAAGAAGATGGGGTGGCGCAGGGTCCGCAGCAGCACCCTAGGGAAGACTGTCAGAACAAGCAGGAACGAGGTCAGCGTGGGCAGCCTGCCACAGCATCCATAGCTGTCCACCCCGCCCCTTCGGTTCCATTCTCTCTCTTCCATTCCGTTTAATTCTAGAGCGTCCCATGCTATCGCATTACATTGGACTCCTTTCCGTCCTGCTCCAGTTCTGAAATTCTCCTCATGTCTTTCAGTCCGCTGAGTTACGTGGGAGTTTATTTAGCATTTTATTTCTGTTCGGGTCTGTTGGAGTCGAGTCTGTTTCACACCATCTCATTTGGGTCTATTTCATTCACTCTGTCTCATTTCAGATCTTTTTTTCCCATCTCTATTGGATTGTTCTCCCTCCCTTCAGTCCCTCCGGGTCCTTTCCATCTTGTCTTGCTCTTTCTATGCCAGCCTGGGCTTAGGTCCTCCCTTCTTTGTCTTTAACTCAGATGCCCACTGCTGTCTTGACGCTTGTCGGCTAGTGTGTGTTTCCTGAGAGCACTGTACTGAGCCAATTGCACGGTTTGTTCACTTAGCCGTTTTATTACCAGCTCACTCCATTTTATCTTAGCGTAGCAATTTCTACAGTATCAGTTGCTTTATCTCTAGAGTCCAGGGCACACTAGTCATTTTGTAAAAAGCATTGTAAATACTGTTTAATGAATGAGGACCAGATCAAATGTCCAAACGCCTGGAGAAGAAGAGTCTCAAGTCTCCATAGAAAATGAACCCAGGGGAAGTCGTGGGCCAGGAGGCTTCCTGGATGTAGGACAGAGCTAGGACCTGGAGATTGAGGGGACTTGGAGAGGGATTCCTAGTAGGGTATGGCCAGGAGAGCAGGCTGGAGACAGGCAGTGGCCCTGACTATTCTGGCATTGAGAACTTCCCCAGGCTGTGGGTAGATCCTAAATCCTACCTCAGTGCCTCAGTCAGGCTGCCCTCCTTGAAAGTGCTAAACCTTTGAGCTCAGAATAATTCCCTTACTATATAGAGACTACCCGTAAGTTCTGTGACTCTAGAGAACCCTGACTAATAAAGTAGCTAAGTCCCTTCCCTCCTGGGTTAGTGTCCTGGTGTGTAGGATGCCCAGGGATGTCTGAGGACACTTTCTGCTCTGACATATGGGGTTCTCCACCATTGGGTAGACAATGTGGGAAAGAAGGAAGAGAAACCAGGGCGTGCTAGTGAGGAGAGAGAGCCACAGAGGTCAGGCGAGAGAGCCTTTGATTCCTGCCAGACCAGAGACTGCATCCCTGTGTTACTGGAGACACACACTCTATCTTCCCTCAGAGCATAGTCAGACTAGCTTGGTCGCTAGCCTCAAGGTCTGGGCCTGTTTCCTTCAGAGTCAGAAAATAAAGTCAGCCCAGGAGGAGTGAGTGGGGCCTACAGCCGCAGAATGCCTCCTTCAAGTCCCTAGTCCTTTGCCTCCAGACCATCCATTCAGCTAGCATTTGGAATGAGTTAGGTGGCCCTAGACCTCACTCCAGGTAGCTGCTGCAGCCCTTTCCCTCTGTCCCTTCCTCTCCCCCTCCTCCCGATCTCCCTTCTTTTCTCCTTCCCTCTCCCTCCATGCTTGTCCAGGGTATCTGAAGCTCCATATGAACTAGTCTTTTATATTACTTGGTCTTCACTGCAAAGAGGGACCTGGGGGTGGAGGGAGGGAGGGACATACTCAGGTTTGTGCAGAGAGGCCTGGGCAAGGCCAGGCTCTCTTCACTTCCAGCACAGAACCGCTCTCCCTACTGCCCCTCCTATTCGGATGCTGTTCTTTCTGGCAGCCTGGCTCTGGAGGGCTCCTCTCTCCAGCAAGCTCATTCTGCTGTGCTCATCACTGCAGAGGACTGGGAGCCCATCCCCCACTTCTCAGCAGCTACAGCCTTCTCCACAAGGGATGGAAAATTCCTGGAGGGCAGGGCTATGCCTTTCCCTTAGCTACCTGAAGGGGAATTCCAGAGCCTGTCTCCTGCTCAGGTTCAGCCTCTGCTTAACACAGGGCTTCCCTCACTCAACACAAGGTCTCCTCATCAGAAAACAGACCTTCCTCAACTCAGGAACTGTCTCCGTCACCAGCTTTGCCCAGCTCAGAGGCCAGGCACTGGCCAGGCACTAGACAAGTGTGCCCTCAGCTTAGTGCTATCTCCTCTCTCAAGTCACAGACCTCTCCTAACTCCTGGGCCATGTCTTTCCTGTCAAATGAGTACCTCCTCTATCATGTTGATCTGGTCTCTTTTGTCAGATAGCTTCCCCTTCCATTTGCAGACTGTGAGAGAATGTGTCTCTCCCATCAGGTAAGAACCTCCTCTGCCAGGGATTGTCCCCATGAGTTTCTTCTCCTTCATGCCACACCCCCCCCACCCCGATTACAGATGCTAAAAGTCAGGTCCTTGTAGAGCTTTGCTGCCCAGAGGCCAAGCTGGCTAACCAGCCACAAGGCCTACAGAAGCTGAATGGTCCAGAGATGAGCTGGCCCTGACCACCAGTTCTCAGATTTAATTTTCATGACCAGCCCCAGCTGCTCCCTGAGCAGGAGGCAGAGTGGGGATTAATATGTTCTTCCATGCCATAATATGCTGAGGCCTTCCAGCAATGGGGTGACCTGAGGTCAGCAGTGCAGGCCACTGCCTCTTGGCCCAGCCCATGGAATTCAGACAGTCCCTTCTCCTGAGAATGCTGGAAAACTTAGGGGTGGTGGTGGTGCTAGATTATGGATACCCCAACATCAAATCATAGAAAACTGGCAAAAAATTTGGATCCACTTCCTTTCTGCTACACATGGCTTTGGTGAAGGGTAAAGTATCCCTTTGGATAATACCTTTCTAAATGGTATTAAACAGCAGATCCACTTACTGCTCAAATATGAATAAGAACAAAAATGTAGGCGCGATTCTAGGAAAAAAACTACACCTTACATAGGCAGCGTTTAAAAACTGTAGACAGGTGCTGTCTGTGTGTGCCTCATCCTACACAACGTGCTAATCCTCGAGGAAGGCAAAGCAAATATTACCAATCCAGTCTTTATATGAGGAAACTCAGGTTAGAGACAGAAAATAACTTCCCAAGACTGTACAATGACCAGTGTCTGGCAGGCCTTACATCAGGGCCGTTTGACTTGCTTGGACACAGCATGTACTCAATCAATGTCCACAGGATCAAGTTCTTTAGGAAATGCTGCCTAATTCCACTGTGGCCTCCAGTAACTGACTGATTGATTTCCTTGTGTCAGGATCAGGTTAGCGTGAAGTTTCTGTCAGTGAGTCTATTTCTTACTGTACTGAGAAATTGTCCTAGGAAACCAAGGCCCATAGAGAAGCCAGGACCAAGAACCAAAAAGGCCCCTGGCTTTCTACCCATGCCACAGCCTGGAGATTTAATGAGAATTTACTCAGGGCTTCCTGCTTTCAGGCTTAGAGGAAAGTGGGACACAAGCTTTGTCCTTCAGGCGTTCTCTGCTTATGGTAGAGGATGAGTAAAGATAGGCAGAGCTGAGACAGAAGCTCCAAAGGTGCTGAGAGCCCAGAGGATGGAGGGATCCTGGTGGGATCCAGGCACATAAGGACAGAAGGAAGGGCTCTTGGACAAGAAAGATGGTGATGAACCCTGAGGAGTGGGGACTATGACTAACCTTACCAGGAATGTCTGAGCTCACGAGAGGCCTGCAGAAGCAGACTAAGTAATAGGGAAAAGCTCTAAGGGACTGCATTTGGACAATCTCAAAGGCACCTCTGGTTTCCTCCCTCCATTTTCATCTGGGCTCACTTACCTTTGATAAACTGGACCACAGTCAAGTCCGGGGCAATCTGGGCCAATCCAGCCTGTTTCTTTAAAGGTTCATGCTGGGAGGAGAGCTCCTCATCCTGGGAAGACATATAGCCAGGCCCAGTCAGCAGGATGCGAGAGGTCCTGTTCTGACATGGCAGTGGGATAGACAGGGGAGTTCTGGGATAAGTAAGCTCTGGCACCCCAACAAGACCATAGACTACTGGTATTCCACTGGTTCTTGGCCCTGTAGGTACTCAAGAGGATTTAAAGACTGAATGAAACTCTTGTGATTAAACTGTAACATGTTGCCATTCACATGTTCTGACCTCCGGCCGCAAAATCAAACAGGATGTTGGTGACAATTATTATCATAGATACAGCTATCATCAGTCCCATCACCCCTATAAATTTCAGCACTGTCTTACAACCAGTTAGAGGACCAATTCATTCATGATTGTAGTGCGATTATCATTGCCTCTGTCCTAGCCACAGGATATCTCTGTTATTATCGTTGATACTCGTATCTTCAGAATCATCGCTAACATTGTGATTATAATATCATCACCCTTGTTTTAGTATAATCGTCTTTATTAATGTCACCAACCTCATCTGTGTCACTAAATGACTAACATCACCAAAAGGGACATCAACTCGAAGTCCTGCCACTGCTGCAGTCACCATCAGTACTTCCATTGCTGGTATCAGTGGCAGTGTCACTGACACTAGATGACTAATCTTGGTTATCAACTTGACACACCTGGGAATTTCAGCTGACGAGATGTCTCCATCTGATTCGCCTATGGGCATGTCTGTGGGTCATTTTCTTGATTGCCAATTGAAGTAGGAGGGCCCAGCCCACCATGGGCGGGACTATCCCTTGGCAAGTGAGCCTGGGCTGCATAACAAAGAAGTTGAACACTTGGAAGCCAGCCCCAGGAGCAGCATTCTTCCATGGTGTCACTTCAGGAAGTTTTCCTGTTGGAACTGGGCTCTTTGAGTTTTCTGCTCTGACTTCCCTCCAGGATGGACTGTGACCCGACCCTTACCTTTCCAAGTTGCCTTTGTTTGAGGTGTTCATCACAGCAACAGAAAAGTACGTTGGAGGAGGTCACCAGAGTTATCGATCTACCACCACTATCATCCGTCATCAATATCACTATCACCTTTAGCAACGTCTTTGCCACTCTTATTTCCCAACATGATAAGCACCCTATGATGCCTGTGGGTCTGATGTCATTAGTTTTTCTATGCAGCCTGAGGCCGGAGTCAGCAGCCAGCAACTTCAGGGGAAAAGGCTTTGGATCATTGTAAGGATTAGCCAGTTCTCTGGAACTATGTGGACAGAGAGAGTAGGCGTCTCAGTGGTTGCTATAGATACCTCTTTCTCAACTTGTTTATCTTTTCTTCCTTTTGAGACAGGGTCTTACCTCATATACCAGGCTGATCTGCTTTCTGTCTGAGTGCTAAGACCATAGACCGGAGCCACCATGTCTTCCTTCTCATCTCAGATTCCAAGAAACTAAAGTTTTCTCTTCCCTTTTCAGAACCCCACATGGCACCTCTATCACAGAACTCTTGCCCAAGCTTCCTCCCCCCCCCCCCCCGATTCCCTCTCCCCCCCCATCTTGCTCCCTGCACTGGCTGCCAAAGCCTGCCTATCTCGGCAGGCAATTCACTCAGATATTAAACCAGGCACACCATCTCCCTTGGGTTTTGCCTTTCCAACTCCTTACGTTTTAGTTGGGCACAGCTTTGGGTTTCTTGACCTGGGCTGGGGTGGTAACAAGGCAGAAAGCACTAGCGGGTAAAGAACAGACACGAGACCGTGGCAGGAAATGAGTACGAGGCAGGCAGCAAGCAGCCTTTAGCTCCTGTCAGCAGCAGGGAGTCATGTACCTCAGGGACCTGGCACAAAGAGGCAGGCTTCCCAAACTCCCGACCATACCAGGATGCCTCTGTTTCGAGCATGCCAAGGGGAACCAAATGGGCCTTAGTGACCAGGGTTGGCAGATGCTTTGCTTTATAGGTAGAGCTGGGGCCTCTGATGTATGGTCACAGTGTATATCAGGATTTGTTTTACCTTGGTGGGTGAGCCCTAAGAAAGAATAAGGTAGACTTTTGGAATTATTTGGGAGACTGGGAATTCAGAATAGAAATTAAATAGATTTTTATAGAAACGAAATAAAGTATCTATTTTTACAAACACATAGGTCTGAGTCAAAACTTTTTCTGGGTCTGTCTTGTTCACTACTGTACAGGGCTCTGCATAAGCAGGTGTTGTGTTCATCTCATTCTCTGAGCTACAGCGCTCATTACAGGAGCATGAAGCAAAAATCATATCTGATAAATCTCCACTGAAGGAAGAACTGGAGATGGCTCTGACCAGCTACTGCTGCTGACACCAAGCTCTTGGAAGAAAAACAAGAACAGCAAGAGGAGATGTTGTCACAGTAGAAGGCAGCCCTCAGACCAGGATGGTTCAGAGTCAGGCAGTGAATTATGGAGCTCCCCAGGGGCTAGGAGAATTGCGTGACATGCCAGAAGACGAGGGGCTTCGGATGTGTGGGCTCAGGGATGCACACGTGTGAGCCATCCTCCTCAGGACCTGCAAAGACCAGTAAGTGGTCCTGTGCTTCTTCACATGTGAGCAAAACACTTCTAGCATCACATAGCTAGCAGTGGTACAACTGAGACCCGAGGATTTGTGGTGTTTGCGTTCACAGCTATCTGGAGTTAGGGTGGCCTTTGGGCTATAAGTCCGACATGCCCGCCTGAGCCACATTATCTAACGCAGCAGCCACCAGTCACATGTCTTGACTAAGCACTTAAAATATGGCTAGTCCAACTAAAATATATCACAAGTATAATAGCAAACATTTATATTATTATATTCCCAAATTGGATTTTTTTTTTTTATGAGGCCGGTCTCATGTGGTCCAGGCTGACTGAAGGTGACCTCCAACTCCTTTTTAAATTTTCTGAAACAGAATCTCACTGTGTAGCTCAAGCTGGCCTAGAGCTTATCATTCCTTAAACTCATGGTTATCCTCCTGCCTCAGCTGCCAGAGTGCTGGGATTACAGACGTGAGTTATCACATACATCGGACTCCAAACTCCTAATCCTTCTGCCTCTCAAGTGCTGGGGATTCGAGCCTGTGACATTATGCCCTGTCTAAACTTATCACTAAGATAGGTAATTGACTGTTGAGTGTAGCTACCAGAGATGAAGCATCACACACGTGACTTGGCTGATCCCTCTTTTGGACATGCTGTCATGGACCAAGGTACTTTTTACTAGCTCTGGCCACAGGGTAAGAGCCTGGACAGCTGAGAGAAAGAGTGTAAGAGTGGATGAAAGTAGGAGAAGCTGGATGTCACAGATGGACAGACCGACAACTTCCTCACATTTTCCGCCCGGGAGGGGCAGGCTTGACTTTGAGAGTAAGTGGAATCTGGTGAGTTCCATGTCCTGGTCACAGTGTGACCTGCCCCTTGCATGCACATCTCTGTCACGTCTGGTGTACTTTTCATCTACCCCAGAGTTTCAGATCAGGTGCTGTCTGACTGCACTTGTTTGGCGGGGACAACACTGAGTGGGAAGTGCCTCCACGGTAGAGCAGGCCATCACACTCAGGTTCCTCCGTACTCCGCATGTTGTGAAAGAGGACATTGGGTTTGGGGACAGGACAGGAGAGACAGATCTGCAGGGGCTGGCAGGGGAGGGGGTGTCAGGAGAGGAGTGTAGCTGAGGAGAGGATGGAGCAGGGCACAGCATGACCTGAGGCATGGAGATGGACAGAGCCAGCACCAGGGACAAACTGTGGGTGCTACTGCAATCTGACTACAGCTGGTACTCCCTAGGGAAGCAACTGGGAACAAGTGACAGACTGTAGCCAGACCTTGGTGGTCTATGGCCAGATGAAGGGATGGAGATGTTATTCTGGGTGTCAAGAGCCCTCTCTGCTCTAGGTTCCTATGCCCCAATTCATTTCTCCCTTTTGTCCCTCATCTGTTTTGGGGACCGCTGACTAATAGTGGGTTCTTCAGACAGGAAGCACAATGCTGCTCAAAGCAGGGCTTGGGTGGCCCATCTGGCCTGCGGTTTGCCCAGGTCAGCAAACCTGGTAGAACTTCCTCTCTTGGGGGGTTTGGTGCTGACATCTGCAAGCCCACAGGACATGTATGCTGTGAAATAGGACTTGCTGTGGGCCACTAGCCATCCTGAAGCTATCTTTGGGCAGAGCTGAGGTCCTAGACAGCTTCATCCTGGGGCTGGGTCCCAGTCTATGAGGCCAGAGATGGACTGCCAGCTCAGAAGGAACTCCTTGCCATCTCTCAGTTCCTACCCTGTGTCACCACAGAGTATTCACAGACACCAGATCTCTGAGAGCTGGTGGCCATCTAAGGGGGTGGGGCAGAGAATTGGAGCAGAGAGCCAGAGCATCTTGGCCCGAGGCTTCTTCTGGTGAGGGTCCTGCAGCAGGGCGTCAGAGGCGCTGAGTCAGAGGAGTGGTTACTTCTTCCTAGATCTCTCCACTCATGTATCGACATGTTATTCTTTCATTATTCGCGTTTCTGCCATTCTTTTGTCTTGATTGATTGATCCATTGAGAGAGTGCCTGGGGGATGGTTTTTCCTGGAACTGAACCTCAGTGGCATTTATAAACCATGTGATCATGCTGTTCAATCTCTGCAACTCAAGTCCCGCAGCGGCAAACAGACATAGGAACTGTATCTGCTGCACAGGCAGTAGGGATTAAATGAGATGATACACACATAGGACCCAGCAGAGGGGTGGGAAGAACATAATACACGCTAACTTAATTCCTTCTATTTTACTTAATACCAGACCTAGCTTTGGTGATTGCTGCCTGTAACTCTCTTCAGGATATAATGGAAGGAAGGTTTTGAAGAACAAATAAGAACAGTGGTCAGCAGCCTCACTCCAGTCACAATGGCAGCTAAAAAGAAAACAAAAGGCAGCAAACGCTGGTGAGGCTGTGTAGGAGAGGGAACCCTTGCACACCACTGGTGGGAATGTGAACACATGCAGTCATTAAGTCAAAAGGTATAGAGGTGCTTCACAAAAACTAAAAATGGCTGGGGATGGGTCTGGAGAGATGGCTCAGAGGGTAAGAGCACTGACAGTTCTGCCAGAGGTCCTGAGTTCAATTCTCAGCAACCACATGGTGACTCACAGCCATCTATAATGAGATCTGATGCCCTCTAATCTGAAGACATTGTACTCCGATACATAAAATAAATAAATATGTCTTTAAAAAATGGCTGGAGATGTGTAGCTCAGCTAATACAGTGCTTGCAGAACATTCATGAAGTCCTGGGGTTCAAGCCCCACTGTACATAAAAGGGTGTGGTGGCCCCTGCCTGTATTCCCAGCACACAGCAAGTAGGGGTAAGAGGATGGGAGTCCACAGTCCTCTTTGGCTACATAACGAGCTTGGAATACACAGTGCCCTGTCTCAGAAAGAAAGAGAAGGTGAAAACAAGGCTGGAGATGTAGCCGAGAGGTGCAGAGCTTGCCAAGCTGCACAGTCCTAGGTTTAATCCCTAGAATCACAGAAGTAAAAGTCAGGAGAATCAACAATGTCTAGCGTTAGAGAAAGCAGAGTGCCCGTGCTCACTGAAGCATTACTTAGTTACTGAGATTCACAGTCAACCTAAGTGTCTTACAACAGTCACTGGCAGATGAACACCATGTGAGGACAACTCTCTCTCTCTCTCTCTCTCTCTCTCTCTCTCTCTCTCTCTCTCTCTCATTGGTGTTTTGCCTGCATGTACTTCTGTGTGAGGGTGTCAGAGCCTCTGGAACTGGAGTCACAGACAGTTGTGCACTGTTCTGTGGGTGCTGGGAATTGAACTTGGACCCTTAGGAAGAGCAGCCAGTGCTCGTAACCACCGAGCCATCTCTCCAGACAATGAGTACTATTCTTAACAAGGAACAAAAGTCTTTCATTTCTCAGGACAGTGGATGAATATAAAGTCTATTCTGTTGAGTCTAAGATGCAGATGAGACAAATGTTTGTAGGTGGAATCTAAGGAACTGGAACTCAGGAAGGCAAGGGTACAGTGCTGGTTCACAGGGGCTGGCAGGAAACTAGAGAGCTGCTGCAGGGGACACACAAACTGCAGGTCCACAGGAAGAACAAGTCCAAGAGGAATATTGTACACTATGATGACAACAGCAACCCAACCTGGTACTGAAAACAGGAATTGTTGGAAGAACAGGAAGTGACCATGTGAGGTAACACATCTGCTGGATGTTTGATGTAGCAGGGCCTCCTGTACATATAGGTCAAAATGTTTGTGCTCCAGACATAGGCACACATTTTATTTGCCCATTAAAAGATCAATTTGAAGAAAGAAAACAACTAATTTTTTAAAATTAGGAAACAAAGTATTTAAGAATATTAGAAAAAGTAGTTTTCTGTTTGTTTCGGGTTTTTTCTTCTCCCCCTTAAAATCTGGCCAGATAGAAAAAAGGACTGAGAATAAGGCACCTGGTTACTGAGCCTACATCACACGCCGAACCTCCCAACGCTACACTCTGCCTCGTTGATTTGTGTGCAAGTCTAACAATGTAGATTCCAGCATTAGTAAGAGGCAGAGCTGGGACAGTATAGCTCAGACATCACGAGTGTCCCCCACGAGTGTCCCCCACGAGTGTCCCCCACGAGCGTCCCCCACGAGGCAGAGCTGGGACAGTATAGCTCAGACATCACGAGTGTCCCCCAGACACTCGGATACCAGGGAAACATTCATGGGGCCTGTTTCACCAAAGCAATCTCTCTCTCTCTCTCTCTCTCTCTCTCTCTCTCTCTCTCTCTCTCTCCCTCCCTCCCTCTTTCCCTCCCTCCCTCCCTTCTTCTTTCCCTGTCTCCCTCCCTTCCTCTTTCCCTGTCTCCCTCTCCTCATCTCTCTGTCTTTTTCACTTTCTCTCTGTCTCTCCCTGTCTCTTCTTTCCTCCTCCCTATTGTTTAGTGCATGTGTGTGTGTGTGTGTGTGTGTGTGTAGTTGTGTCTATCTGTCTGTCTGTTTTGAGATAGCCTTACTTCTATAGCCCAGAAAAATCTGGGACTCACTACATTGCCCAGTATGGCGCTAAACTTGTGGTCATTCTCCTGCCTTGCCTTAACTTCCCATATACTTGGATGCCACAACTAATTCCATCTCTTTTTCAGCCTTGGTCTTCTCTGCCTAGCTGTGGTATGTCTAGACCAGTTGTTTCTTAGCAACAGAGACCTTTAACCGATTGGAAATTCCATCATGATGTCTGATACAAGAGTGTTACATCCTCAGAGTTACAGCACTTGCTTAGTGTGCATGAGACCAGAAGCCAGCACTGAATAAATGGAAACAGAAAGAGAGAGACTCCTAGGCATATACCCAGAAGACGCTCGAACATATAACAAGGACATTTGCTCAACTATGTTCATAGCAGCCTTATTTATAATAGCCAGGAGCCGGAAAGAACCCAGATGTCCTTCAACTGAGTAATGGATTAAAAAATGTGGTATATTTACACAATGGAGTATTACTCAGCTATTAAAACAATGAATTCGAGAGTTTCCTAGGTAAATGGATGGAACTAGAAATTATCATCCTGAGTGAGGTAAGCCAATCACAAAAGAACACACATGGTATTCACTCACTGATTATTGGATATTAGCCCAGAACCTTGAAATGCCCAAGATTCAACTCACAGGCCACATGAAGCTCATGAAGAAGGAAGACCAAGTGGGGGTGATTTGGTCCTTCTTAGAAGGTGCAACAAAATACTCAAGGGAGCAAATATGGAGACAAAGTGAGGGACAGAAACTGAAGGAGGGGCCATCTGAAGACCATTCCACCTGAGTATCCATCCCATGTGAAGTCACCAAAGGTAGATGCTTATGTGGAAGTCAGGAAGTGCATGCTGATAAGAGCCTGATATAGATGTCTCCTCAGAGGTCTTCAAGAGTCTGACATATTCAGAGGCAGATACTCACAACTAGCCATTGAACTGATCATGGGGTTCCCAATGGAGGAGTTAGAGTGAAGACCATTGGAGCTGAAAGGGTTTGTGGCCCCATGAGGAGAGCAACAATACCAACCAACCACAGCTCCCAGGGTCTAAACCACCAGCCTGGGAGCACTTAGGGAGGGATCCATGGCTTCAGCTGTATATGTAAGAGTGGAGGGCCCTGCTGGGCATAGGTGGAAGAAGAGATCCTTGACCTCATGAAGGCTGGATGCCCCAGGGGGTGGGAATTTGAGGGTGGGGAGGTGGGAGTGGGGGGGTAGGTAGGGGTTACATCCGCAGAGAAGAAGGAGGAGGGGTGAGGGGATAGGGGGTTCCTGGGTGGGTGGGGGATGGGGTAAGGGGATAACATATGAAATGCAAATAAAACATCCAATAAAAGATAGAGAGAGAGAGAGAGAGAGAGAGAGAGAGAGAGAGAGAGAGAGAGAGGAAGGCATACTTCTTCATTCTCTTCATGCTGTCAACCTTGATGTTCTATGGGGGTACAGTTTGAAGTCCACTCAAGTACACCCCAAAAGGAATTCTAGTTCTGGTATGAGGAAAGAGAGATCCCTATTTCACCTTTTGGGCCAGATACTGGCCTCATACAGACAGATATAGGGCCACCACACTCTGGACACATTTGGGCCCCTCTATAGGCCTCAGTCCCTCCTCCTGTGAGTTGAAGAAGGGGTTGCACGATCACTTAAGCCTTGAAGCTTAGAGGGAATGTGAGACTGCACTGCCAGGGTGGGAAGGGAGACACAAGAAGGTTTCTAGAGGAGAGCCCACAAGGAGGAGACACGGATGACAAGGAAAGCCAGTGTTGCTGTGGACTCTACAGCAGGAACAAAGGCTACAGCAGGGACCCAGAAGTCCCAGGGGGAGTATCAGCGAATGTTAGTAGGCTAGCTCTTAGTTTTAGTTTTAAGGAACTCTGCTCCTACCCCATATCCCTGGCTATTGTCTCAAAGAAGTACATTGAGGTTAATAACTGAGACAACCAGTGTCATTGATTCACAGGCTCTTAGCCAAATTATGGCCACTTAAACATGTAAATTTTCCTAAGAGGTGGTGGCACATATCTTTTATCCCAGCACTCAATGGGATAAAGTTTTGCACCCTTCTCTATGAGTGTGAGGCTAGCCTGGACTACATAGTGAGCTCTAGGCTAACGAAGGCTACATAGTGAGACCCTGTCTCAGAAAAAGACAGAGAGGGACAGAGACAGAGAGAAATAGAGACAGAGACTCGGAGACAGAGAGACAGAGAGAAGTGGACTTTGGGACTCGAAGATGATGACTGACATCAATCCTCAGATTATAGGGTCTGGAGAGCCATCTCAGTCAGTGAAGTGCTTGCAATGCAAATGTGAAGACCTTGGCTTGATGCCCAGAATCCATGTAAAAAAGTTGGGTACAGTGGCACACACTTGTAGTCCCAGCACAGAGGAGGTGGGCACAGGGAGGTACCTAGGTCTCTCTGGCCAGGTCCCCTAGCTACAGAGATTCTGTCTCAAAAACCAAGAAAAAACACCTGAGGCTGTTCTTTGGCCTCCACAGGCATGCACATACACATGTGCCTACATCTGCATATTCCCTCCACATATATGCTAGTGAACACATACACACACATGATTGCACAGGCACACACAGATGCTCAGGTGCACATACATGCACAGGCACAAACACATACATGCTTTCACAGGCCACATAGATAGGAACACACATGCACAGGCACACAAACATATACATAACACACCATACACACACACACGCACACGCACACACACACGCACACGCACACGCACACGCACACACACTCCTCTGATTCTAGAAGAGAAGTACTTAAAAATACCCAGCTATTTGAACTTTAGCTGGGTATGGCAACTCATACTTGTCAATCCAGCACTTGGGAGGGTGAGGCAGGAGGATTATTATGAGTCTGAGATCAGCCTGAGTTACATAGTAAATTCTATAGGCTAGCCCAGATTCAGGCCCAAGAGTCTAAAGAATTCAACCTTGCCCAGTTAACAACAAACACAAAGAAGCAGAGCACTAAGATGAGACCTTTGAAATATTAGAATTATTCTAGAAATAACAGACCCAATAGAAGGCCATGGCACCCACTGGCACTCAGAGGCTGGGCATGGCCAGCATTCTTGATGAAAAAGGCAAGAAGCGTGTCAGGAAGCAGGTGGTTAGGCCTCTTTCAGCTCTTGGTTCAGCTCCAAGAACAGGTTCTCAGAGGGGCCAGTAAACACTGGAGAAGTGCTGTGTGGGGCACACCATCACCTGAGGGGCAAAGCACCCAGGAATCTATCTGTCAGAGAGCCCCTCAGAGCCTGTGTAGAGGCCTCATCACTGAGCTGCCATTCAGGCACTTGTATCTCCCCACACCTGGCCTTCCTTCACTCTTCAAGGCAGAATGTGTGGGATGCCTCCTCCAATTCCCCTGAGCAAACAACATAGCGGCATCGAGCCAGTTAGAGGACACAGCCTCAATCTGCAGATCTGGCTGTTCTTGTCTAATCGGCTGCCCACACGTTAGATACATTGGCTAGACCCACTCATGATCAGACAAGCCTTATTTTATGTGGTACAATCTTTTGGCTTGTAGAGATTGGCTTTAATGGCTGCATTTACTTTTAGAGTACTTAGGGGGTTCCTGGGCCCTAAGTCTGGGAGAAGATGTTTGAAAAGATTTCCCAAACACACTGGTTTTGACTGTTTCTTCTTTACCCATCCCCTTCCTGCAGGAGAGACACAAGCAGGATGTAGCAGCCAGTCTCACCCAGTGGGACCTCGTCTCCAGGCTCTTCACTAGTGACCCTAGTGGGCCAGGCCAGCCAACCTTACTGCAAGCAGCCTGGCTGGTCCTGGAAGCCTTGAGGAGGTGGAGGCAGAGGCAGAAGCGGAGGTGGAGGATCAATTCCTCCCACATCAATATTTATTGCCCAATAGCTGCTGGAAGCAGATCACCATGTTCTCAGCCTTCAATCTTTTCTTAAGAACCTCTCAGCTCCCCTCCTCCCAGAACTCCACGAGCTGACAGGGTAAATGCAGACAGCCAGACAGGCACACAATCAGGACCAGTGTCACAATTCACATAGTTCTCAAAAGCTGACTCTGACTCCAGGAACCACAGCAGTCAGGACTGCACATTCTCAGAACTCAAGACAGTTAGGTAGTGCTCCAGGAATCTGACCTCTGCACCTTATATGCGACACATACAGCAGCAAGCATAGGGAAGTGACTTGCTGCAGAGGTACATGGCTGACCTGTTACCCAGTCCAGCAGACAGCCACCCACGCCTATTGTTCTCTGTCCAAATATAGAGCCCAATTCAGAGGATCTGTCACCAGACACACAGCCGCTTGTCCTCCTAAGTGACACTCCTATTTCTAAGGACTCCTCTTCAGGTTCTGGGAATTGGAATCTTGGCCCAAGCTAGGCAGGACTGAGATTCCAAGCCCGCCCCCAGTCTCCAGAGGGAGCACAGTCATCTGCTGTCTCTGGGAACCACCACTGCAGAACAAGCATCACTCCTGAGCAAGTCCTGCCCCAGGGCAGCAGAGCCGATGCCCATCCCATGTCCTGCCCACCGATGCTCCGCTGCCTGGCCCCAGCATGGCCAACAAGACCTCAGTGATCTCTCTCCATGATCTTCCTGGTCTCCAGTCCACCCAGCACCCGGGGAGCAGCTGAAGAGTCCTTGCTTCCTGTCCCTTCCAAGACCCTTGGGCCTTGAAGCCAGATGATTCTGGTCCTTGCTGGCTGTCCCAACCTGAGCTGTCGTTGGCCCTGGGTTGGTGAGGTGCTTGACAAGGCTCAGTAGAGCAGGTGGGCCTGGAACTTAGACAGACTTGAACTCACATATTCTAATAAATGGAGCCTCAATTTAAAAAATGACAAAAAAATGACCTTTTCAGGTCTACTTGCTGGGTCAAACTTTCTTGTTCTAAGGAGGAAGCCCTCTCCTGCACATCAATAAACCTGCCCGGAAGCACCAGGCCACTGCAGGAAGTAGGATTCCTTTTGCTACAAGAACGTCTGGCAGGATTTTTTTAAAAAATAAATTGTTCTTTTGCAATTAGAACTACTTAGCAACAAGCACCTTATTTAACTTTTAACTGAGGTCTTAACAAGCAACTCACGTACTTGGGAAAAGAGAAAACGGAATGCACAAAGCTTCATAATGTAGTCAACTTTGAACATATTAAAAGTAGCAATCAAATTGAAATTATGAGTGAAATTGAAAGTATGTTGTCAAACTAGACTTTTCAGACTCGTTTCCAAGGCTAGAGATACAGAACTTAGTGGTAGAGCCCCTGCCACTGCGTGTGTAAGGCCTGAGAGGTTCAGACCCCAGTAATAATACTACTAATAAACAAGTTTGTTGTTTGTCTTTTTTTTTTCAATTTGGAAGCAATTCACTGTCTTTTAGTTCTCATATTTTGGTAAATTCTTAGAATCATCTATCCTGCCCTGTGGTTCATGGTTCCTGGCCTTTCCGTCATCTGACCTTGGGCAAAACCTCCCCCCAGCCTGGCTCAGAGTACTCAGTGTGTACTCAGCCCTATCACTGCGCCTGCCGAGGCCAGCTTCACGTCTGCTGCAGAACCCTTTGCTGAGATCGTTTGCACTCGGCATCCCATGGCTGTCTTCTCTGTAACTTATCAGTGTCTTCATGTGTAGCTCAGATCCCTGGGAGAGTCTCAGGAACTCTTCCTACATCCATGTTATACACCCTCTGCTTGTCAGCATCTTCTAGCATGGTCAGAGTTCCCAACATTTCTAAGTGGTGGATGCAGAAGTACGTGAACCCCAGCAAGCCTGTGTCCTCACCCCAGGGCTCCTGGACTTGTTCATTGAATTCGAGCAAAACACTTTATCCTCCCACTGGCCCCACAGCACCTGGATCATGGGAGGGGCCTATGATGGTCTCAGTGCGTGTGTGCCTGTTGGGAGAAGGCAGTGGAGTTTGCTCAGGAGGCGTGAAGCCTCACTAGGAAGGGTGGGTTCTGGAGCCTGAGTTGGGACTGGTACACAGAGGGCGCTTACCTTGCTGCCATTTGAGGCCGCACTTGCCAAGACCTTCCGCCTAAAGTGAAGCTCGTGTTTCTCCTTGGGCATCTCTCTGGGGAAGAAGAAGTAGGGGCTGGCAGCCAGGACCACCAGTCCTGCAGAGATGAGGAAGCCCAGCCACCAGGCGCCCACCCATCGGGGGTCTTTTGTAGTCAAGTTGATGCCTCCTAGAAGAGAAAACCGTGATGATGTTAGTGCCACAGTTGGCTGTCATCTCTGCCTCTGGGAACCAAGAGGCCAACAGAGAACTAGAATGGATGCCTGATACCCAGTGATAACCTACAACCTCAGGCCAGCTACTTAGTCTCTGTGCCTTAGTTTCTTCCACTGTGATACACAGATATTAGCAGCATCAGGAGTTAAAGTTTTGTATGTCATAGGGTTATATATATATATATATATATATATAATTTAATAAAAAATGTAAACATCTAAGCTGAGCACTTGGGAAGTGGAAGTAATAGGATCAAAAAATCCAAGGTCACCCGTGACAAAATAACCACTGAGTTTGAAGCCACTCTGGGCTGCAAGAGACCCTGTCTCAAAAACACAAACAAAATCTACGAGAGGCAGACGGGGAGAGCACTTCAAGAGATGTGTGTTTTATAGTCATGTGCTCCTCCTCTCCCATTTCTATTCCCATTGCAATGTCTGCTATTAGAAGAAACACTATTACTCGATCAAATGAAGGTGGGGCTGCTGTTGTCTTTAGACCATGTTTACAATAACTGGGGCTGTTTAACAGAACCATTTGGAGTTATTGCAGACCTGCTTCAAGTGACCACAGAGTTGTGGGGGGAGGCAGTTAACAAATGTGTTCCTTTAACAAGTCCTATCCCGTGGGTGTGGTCCCTTACTTGTTTTAATTAGAATGTGATGCTTAACTGCCCACAAAGCTTCTGAAGCGAAAGGCTGAAGAACGGACACCTTCCCCAAGTCTCCCCGTGCTGTGTAGCTATTTCTCTGAACTAACACATCAGAAGGCTGAGAAACTTACAAGAGCCACACAGCCCCTCTCAAAGGTTACAACAGCAGTAAGCAATTTTGGGCAGGAGAAACCTCTCTGGTGGGATTATCAGCAAGTTGCGCAGGACGCTCTAGGCATGCAGCTTCTGCCTGCTGTCACTTAGGGTGTGGTGGGACTCTGAGTGATGCCCTTGAGTTCCCCATGCTCCTGAAAGTATCTCCAGTAAACTCACGGGCTCACCAAGCTTGCCTAAACATTTCTTTGGTCTGTCATCATTGCCCTAACTGGGGTGAAAAGACGTTTGCTCACTTCTCTCCAGGAAAAGTCACACAACTCCCAGCATAACAGGTACTTGATAAAAATACAAGTCCCCAGTAGCACCAATCAGCAGCAGCTCACACAGCCTGTTCTCTGGGCAGGGACTAGGGAGCACAGCTGGCACTTAGCAGATGTGGTTCCAGATCATGGATGGGTGTGGCTTCTCCACTGATGGTATTCAACATCTTCTTCATTTCCTGTCTGCCTTGGCCCCATGCTAGACTAGAGAGAGCCTAATCCTCTTCAAGCATATGCTAGTCTATGACTGCAGCAGACAGGAACCACTCAGCCTTCAAATCCCCCGTGAAGAAATGACCTGGGAGATGGCTCAGAAGCAATATCCACCCTGTGTGCTAAGATGATACCAACAGATAGAAAACATATACTTCCTCCCAAATGGAGGCGTCTGGGAAAACGTAGGCTACCCCATCTCTCAGGGCCTTTCCCTCAGAGCATCAAGGAGCTGTTACCAGAGCCTCTTGGTCACTGGTGTTGGGGCCCAGCGTTCTAGAGGGAAGACAGATGGGCAGTATTACCACTTGTGATGGTTGTACAGAACTGTCCAGACCTGTACTGTCCATCCTGGCTCAGGGAACCCATGAGAAAAAGCTAGAGGATGACCACCCAGGCACACATGCTCTGTTGGTGGCTTCTAGGACAGGCTAGAATCTCACATTTCCTGTGAGATTCCAGTGAGGACAGGACTTCTGAGCAGTAGGAGGACGAAGGCCTGCCTGGCATCAACATGCTGGTGGGACAAGTAGGCAGCTGAGGAGCCACAGTAGCTTGCTCTAACAGGATACCATCCCCACCCTCAATCCCTCTGCACATTCAGGGATCCAGGCCTCTTGGGCCCCTACAGACCTTCCTTGCCATCTTCAGACTAACCCTTAGCCAGGCTCCTTAGCCCACTCTGACCTCTAGTTGATTCTCAGAATACAGTTTCCCAAATGACACCTCCAAAAGCTTCTCAGATTCTGTGGTAGTCACTTGGCTAAAAGGTCCCTTCAGCTCCCCCAGGCCATGTCTCAGCTGGGAGAGGTGACTGAGCTCTGCTATGGCCCTAATCTTAGGAAGCTTTCCCCTCTGAGGATGGTGCTCCCCACAGGCTAAGAGGGTATATTTTATTATCTGTCAACAGTATGTCTGTGCCTGGAGGAGGGAGGGTATGCAATAAGGGCACAGCTCCTTAAAAGACGGCACTTTACAGTTTGTCTCTGATACTTCAAGATTCTGGTGATAGCCTTGGGGGACAGGAGGATAGAGATTCTCTCAAGCGTGAGGAAACTGAGGTCCAGAGAGTTGAAGGAAAAGACTCGTTCACGGTCAGTGCTGCTGCTAGGGCTGCCATATGGATCCTGGTTTTGTGCCTCCTGTAAGAGCAGTGATCAGTTACAGAGTGTGTGCCCGCACCCCTGAGGACAATGAACACTCCACAGGCTCACCTTCTGGCATCCGGTCAATGTCCACATAAAGGCGAAGCATGAGGCTTCCCAGCCCATAGGCCAGGCCAGGCCCCATCATGGTTATTGCAAACAAGATTCCTGTAATACAAAGCCTTGGTGAGGATCCTGTAGCACTACCTGCCATCAGAATCTCTCTGTCTTCCCTTCAGTAGATCCCTGCATAGTTAGTGGGTCCTTACCTATTCTTAGTGAGTCCCTCCCTACCCCTAGCAGGTCTGTGAATGCCCTGAGAGGGTCTCTGTCTGCCCTGAGTGGGTCTCTGACTACTCAATATTTCATGGCAAGAGCAGTCATGTCTCCTCAGCAGGGTTGGGGAGCTCTCTAGGGATTCTCCAGATTGTTTTTTTTTTTTTGGTTCATCCTCCTGCCAGGCCTCTCTTCCCCATTCCTTGGCCTGACCCCACTCTCAGAGATAAAGGGGAGAGACCATCTTTACCAAGGTAGAGGGGTGAGTTGCTATGGTGGGCAAAGTCGTCAATGTAGGAGATCCCAAAGGGCTGTATGGGCACACCACCGATGCCAAGCAGGGTCTGTGCTGTGAACATGATCCCCACCATGGTCAGATGCTTAGCTTCTGTGCTTCTGGAACAGCTGTCATTGGACAGTCCGGAGGCTGGAGCCATAGTCGTGGGCAGGCACAGGGATGCTTCAAAGTCCTGTGACCTATCTTCTGAGAGAAGACAATAAGAACTATGACCATAGCTAAGATAAACAATACTCACCAAATGTAAGAAAATGTTCTGAGTGCTTGAAAGTAAGTCACTGGATCTCCCAAAACCTAGAGTTCACAGACCAGAAACACGACAACCAGCTTGGCCCCACTGTCTGACTACTCGGTTCCTGCTCCTAGCTTGCCACAGCTCACCAGGACAGGGGCATTCAGAAGGGTCATGACAGTGGTGGCTCTTGGGTGGAGGAACAGTGGTGACCAACGTAGGTAGAATTTGAACTGGGTGGAGAATAACAAATAAGATTTTTCCAGAAAGGAGGGGAGGGGAGGATATTACTGGAAGAGTTCCCAGGAGAGCAAACTTGGGGCCTTAGAAGGGCACAGAGTTGGATTGAGATGTTCCAAACAGCAAGTCACAGAGTAGGGGCAGGCCAGGGCTACGGGCAGGGCTGGGAGGAGCAGGAAGACCCCAGACCATGGAGGGCTCTGGTGTCCTTGGCATTCATTTGAGGAAGAAGCTGTGTCGGTTCAGGACACAGAGTGCAGAAAAAGGGTATTTTCTTAATTTAGTTCCAGACATTTACTCCTTGACCAATATTTGGTGAGCAAATTTCAGGAGACCCTTGTTCTATTATTATCTCCAATGTGGTGAAGTGGCCTTCTCTTTGTGACAGCGGGGACCCAGAGGTGCCAAGTCAACCAAGAGAGTCACACCCAGCTATTGGAAAGAACCATGCAACCAAAGCCATCAGTGACTGTCCCACTGTTCTCAGTGGCTGTCTCTCTGTATAGCCCTTGCCTCTCTGTCCTCACCCCTCAAATGAGTCTCCCAGAACAGATGTTCTCTATAGATGCTAGAAGTTCAAATGCGGAACAGTTCTGGGTGAGGTCTAGCTGTGGGCCTGGCCTCGGGGTCCTGAGGCAATAGTGGTAACCTCTGCCCCATGGGGTCATTGAGAGAGTGCTGAGAGGTGCCCCTGTCTAGTTCCCGGTAGACATTTAATTACAATAGTCACCCTAGGGGTCACATTTACCTTTACTATTCCTGGGTCCAGGGTCTTACAGGTGGCCTAGCCTGTCACAGGGCAGTACAATTACAGCAGAACAGATAAACTGAGGAAAGCTGTGGTTGTCAGAGCAGGGAGAGGGTTCAGAGCTTAGAGCCATGGCAACCTTTGATCTGATCTTGGGAACACCAAGGCTCAGACATGAGAACAGCTCAGAGCCAGCCAGGAAGACAAGTGTAACCTTGCACAGAAAATCTCTGCTAAAGTGGAAGTTCTGGGCAAAAAACTATGAGGAAGTACTTCTTTGCAGCATCCTAAGAGCCCCTGTTGACAAGTGTCCTCTTAGCTCTAGAAGCCCACTCAGCAGTTTTTTGTTTTTGTTAAAGTAAGAGACAAGAGCTCGCGATGTGGCCTGAGCAGCCTGGAACTCGCTATGTATCCCAGGGTGACGTCAAACGTGTGGCTGTTCACATCCCTCTGCCTTCTGAGTGCTAGGATGTCAGGCACGAGCCTTCTTCACGTTCTCTACACTGTGTCACTTTGGGGGACCCCGTTCGTGCCCCACCCCACTCCCTGCAATGTTCATCTCCCTCCCCTCATGCCATTTCCTCTAGCCCTCAGTAGCTCCCTTCAGCTACGGGTGTTCATAGTCGCGGCTCCCGTGGCTCCCATGGCCTCCTCTCCCTGCCTTCTAAGCAGTCAGGTAGAATTGCCATATTTACTCTACCCATAAATTCCAGGATATATCTGCTTCATGGTCTCACCTCCAGGTCTTAGCACTTCAGAGATGAAACTGGCATGCTAAGTTTTCTGTCTGTCTGTCTCCTCTCCAGGGCTGGGAGCCTCCTGGAGAGAAGGCTGAATGCTCTGAGGGGCTGGGTACAAAGTAAGCAGGACTGTAGATGTGTTTCCTGAATCAGTAGATGGATGGATGGATGGATGGGTGGGTGGGTAGATGGATGGATGGGTGGATGGGTGGGTGGGTGGGTGGGTGGATGGATGGATGG
>NW_021604648.1:1858434-1868294 GCF_004785775.1 Grammomys surdaster | reverse complement strand
GATGGGTGGATGGATGGGTGGATGGATGGATGGATGGATGGGTGGGTGCAAGAGGAGAGGAAAGTGAATACTTAGGATGCTTGCTTGCTCTAAGAGACATCTTTCTTTTTCAACTGGGATCTCAACAAATCCTGATATCTTTTATTTTATTTTTTACTATATTCATCTACTCATTCAAGCATTGGTTCTCCCCCCCACCTTTTGTGATGCATAGTCTCATGCATCCTAGGCTGGCCCTTGGCTCAATATGTAGCCAAAGAGAGCCTAGAACTTCTTATCTTTCTGCTTCTACCTCCCAATTAAATGCACAAATACAAACAAAGTGCTTCAAACTATGCCTGGCATCCAGGAAGCACTGTAGGATGCTGTTGTTTTATTCTATAGACTTCTCCCAAGAAGCTTCTCTGTGCTAGGCCCTAAAGCAGGCTGTATTATAAACTCACTCCCACCTCAAAACCCCACAGAGTCATAATGAGCAGGTCCTCGCCCAGAGAAGTCTAGATTTCACCTCTGCCCTACAGCTTCCCTTCCTAACATGAACTGGGATCAGAGAGACTGGGATGAGCTAGGGAGGACCACCAAGTCCTCTGGACATGGATGCCTATCCTGGATGCAGGCTTGGGGATGGGCTCCATGCTCAGGATTAAGTCCCTCAGTCATCTCCTGCCCAGTCTCTTACCTGGGCTGCTGTGGTCATAGCGGTATGGTTCTGAGAGGAAGTGAGGGAGTGCCATGAGCAGGCCTGCCAGGGCCACCAGGAGAGCCCCATAGCCGATCATCCGGGGTCTGTGCACGCGGCTGCCAAAGTAGCTCACAAACAAGATCAAGGATATGTTCCCTACCTGCAAAGGATGAAATGACAATTAAATCGTTACAGAGTCCACAACCAGGGGCCTGTGCCATCCTCTCTGTGTGTTCCCATTTGTATGTTGGGATGGCTGGTTTGAATAAGAACCATCTGGATATGTTTTGAATGGAGATTCTAAGCCAGGCATGTTGGCTCATGCCTGCTATCCCAGTACTCCAGAGAGTAAGTGTGAGCAGAGGATAGCTGGGAATTCAAGGCCAACCTGGGCTACACAGTGAGGCCCTATCTCAACAACAAACAGAACGCAAAACTGACAACAGCATGCAGATTTTGGTCTTCCTAGGAAAGGGAAGGGTCTCATTGCCTTTTTAGGGGAGAGAAATGAAGATAAAGCTGACTGGTCAAGTTCACTTGGGAGGAGGGTGACCAGAGAAGGGATTCAGAGCTTCACGGGCCTGAAGAATGAGAGATACAAATACAGTCTAACACCAGGGCATTAAGGCTTGGAATTTCAAGTTTTAGACTCATAATCTCAGGGAGCTATGGGTGGGGTGGGCAAGCTCCAGGATCCTCAGAGGGAGTGGGCAGTATCAACAGGGGTTTGTGAGGTACTGACTGTCGAGTAGAGGGACTTTTTCCATTTACTAAATCGACTGACTTTCCCTTCCTACATGTGAGATCTAAGAGTAGCGACATGCAGAGACCCATCTGGGAACGGGATTCTGTGCAGCTGGTGGGCACATTACCCAGGGAAAAGAATTTCACAGATGTCTGATGGGCCTTGAGAGAGAAGAGCCTTCCCTTCCTTGAGAGAGACAACATCTGGTGGGCGATGTCTGAGGCCCAGCAGAACTGATTTCCACTGAATCTGAATGGATCGGATCAGCTTCTCCCTGCCTGGCTGAGGGCCACAGGCTGTGATCCTGGGCATCCTGGGGTCAGACCTCCACTGCAGTATCACCCTTCCCTCTGTCACTCCAAGGTCAGTCAGAGAGTGTCCTGGAGGTAACTCAAGCCTCTCTCAGGGATAGAAGTGACTCTCTGTGATTCCTTCCTGGGACAGACAATAGCTACAGGACCCAAGACATAAAGGAGCCACAAGGAGGGTGGGTGTTTACCCAACTCTGGCAAGCTAGAAAATATCTCACATTCTCTAGCAAAGGGCTCCTAAGGGCATGATGGCTGAGTTCTTTTTCCTACGAGGACGATCAGGGCATGAGGAGGCTTTTCTGGGCTTCAACCCTGGGTCAAAATGCTGTGAGAAGAGAGCTATGGAAGGTTTGGGGAGCTGGCAGTGCTGGGGGCTGCATGTGGGCATGGGAGGAAATGCTTTTGGGTATAAGAAAGGGGGTGAGTGGAGGTAGGCATGCAGGGCTTCCTCAGCATGCACTCCTGAGGGGGATGTAGGAACAGTACCTCATTGAAAGCAGCTAGCAGCCCTGAGGTCTGGCTGGACAGCCCAAAGCGCTTTTCCACTGTGGAGATGGAGCTCTTGAGGTAGCCAGAGATCATGAGCTGTGCCAGCTGCAGTAGACTGTGACACAGGACGAAGAACTGTAGGAGAGAGGCAACAATGATGACAGGTGAATGGACCATCAGAAGTCGGGAGACAGAGGCAGAGGGGAGTGTGGCCCAAAGATGAGCAAGGAATAGAAGATGAGTAAACAGAGTCGGGGGGGGGGGCGATGTGAGAGAAGAGAACAAGCGGGAGGGAAGAGAAGAGGGGGAGAAGAAGGAGAGAGAGAGAGAGAGAGGGAGAGAGGGGGAGAAGGAGGAGAGAGACAGAGTTATTTGGAGTAGCTCATGGAGGCTCACTCAGGTTGACAAGCTAAGGTAGAACTTGGGGACATGGGTAGTACCAGAGATACACTTGACTAAAAACATAGGAGCATCAGTGCCCTTCCGACCCTCTGATCGCCCCAGGGGTTGAGCTGGAGCTGCCTCCCTGCTCTGTAGCACTACCCACTTCCCCAGAAGGCTCTTCTCCCCTCTCCCACCCATCATCACAGGGATGCTCTGGGGACACTCCCTTTTCTGACTTCCCCAAGCTGTCCCACCCCACCTCACCCCAAACAACCCAGCCTTCCTGGAAAAAGCTGGCAAACCTCCTAGAGGAAGAAAAGCTTGCTTCTAAGAACCAACATCCAGGAGAATTCAGGCCAGAGCCTAACATATTTTCTCAGTACTTTGGATCCTCGATTTCTTCATTAGTAAAAGGGCAAGGGCCCCAACTCCTAGCATCACTGAGGTGAGTCAGATCTTGAAGGCTGGGGTGGGGCTCAGTGGAAGAACACTTGCCTTGTAAGTGCAAGGTGTAGTCATTCATCCTTGTTACTAAAGCTATAACAGAGAAGACCTGGTGTGCAGCGCCTTGCACAGTGGATGACACCTATTGGGGTGAGTCTTTAGGGCCTCTGTTGTAAAGCAAGAACTTCAGTATTCACATATGTTTAAGACTGCAGGGTTTATCTCCATTTCTCCCAGGGAATGAGAGGCAAGGGGAGTCATCCCCCCATCATTCATAGGCTAACACTGTCAACCTCAGCAAGGAAAGCCTGGTCCCCTTCTTTGTGCCTAGAACCAAGTTAAGAGCTTCCTTGAGTCATCCCATGGATCCATCCTCAAGGAGAAGTGAGAAGGCAGACACTTGTTCTGTGGTACCAAACTGGGCTTGGTGTTGCCCTGCCCGCCCCACCCTGCCCTGACAGTGCGTACCTTGATGTTCTGGAACATCCCTCGGGGCTGTGCATCCTGCTGTGAGTCCTGAGGCCCCACACTGAGTTTCCTTTCATGTATGTCTTCAGTGCCCATTCTGGTCTTGGTGCTCCTGTCTGCCATCTGGGGCCCTTCACCTATGGGACCAGTAGGACATCCAACCCAGTGATGAGATAAAATCTCAGATAATAGCTCTTGACCCATGTTGACTTCAGGAGCAAACTGTTTCTAGAAAATGTGACTTGGGTGGTTATGGGAGTCTAAGAGTCTGTCTCTCAGCCTTTCTGATTCTGAGACTCCCCTGGGAGGAACTTTCTTGTGAGACTATGGGTCTCATGTGTTCCTGTTGGAGACCTTTGCTCGGTCCAGGCACACACCTCGGAAAGAGAAGCAGTCCCCTTTCCCCACAGCAAGCTCTGGAACAATAGTCCACATATTAAGTATGAGATGTGTGGTCTTTCAGCTTTAGACTAGGGATGGGGTCAACGATGACTCCAGAGCTAAGGGATAAAGACTTTCCCTTTATCAGACAGACACCCCTTGTCCTCATAGGACAGCATCACATACACAGCCACAGAGTCAAGCAGTCATGTCAAAGCACACAGCTACTCAGAATGCATGTCACAGGACCTTTGCCTGGACAAACAGACTCAGAGCTGTTTGGGACCCCTGATCTCAGTACCATGATGGCTTTTTCACATTGTAACTATGGTAACATGTCCGTTACTAGCTCCTGGGACCTCCTGCTTCTGGCTCTCAGTGGAAACCCCAGAAGTACTGCCAACAGTACTCTACAGCATCCTTTCAGCTGGAGACCAGAGCTTCCTCTGCACAACCCCCCTCCATTTCCTGTGGGAAGCCTCCTCCATTGTTCCATGTCCCCCTC
Organism: Grammomys surdaster; assembly: GCF_004785775.1. NCBI lineage: Eukaryota > Metazoa > Chordata > Mammalia > Rodentia > Muridae > Grammomys > Grammomys surdaster. The sequence goes on along the minus strand of NW_021604648.1, from coordinate 1,863,885 downwards.
ACCACAGGCTCCAGTTTCCCCTCATTTCATGGCTGGAGACGTAAGAACATCTCTGATGCCGCGGATTCAATCTCCATTCCCGGAAGAAAACTCAAAAAGGCGACCGAGACCTTGAACCTACACAGGCCAAGGTTTTGTGCTCCTCACACGAGGACTTTTTTTTATTTTTTACTTATGTATTTTATGTATATGGGTACTTTGCCTGCACGTACATCTGCACACCAGAAGATGGCATCAGACAGTTGTGAGGTGCCATGCAGGTGCCGGAAGTTGAACTCAGGACCTTTGGAAGAGCAATGCTTACTCTTAACCACTGAGCCATCTCTCCAGAGTCCTCTCCTCCTGCTCTTGTTTCCTCTGAAGATCATTTTTAAAGCATGTGTGTAGGTATGTTCACATATGTCCATAGAGGCCAGAGGCACTGGGTTTCCTGGAGCTGGAACTCCAAATGTTTCTGAGCCACTGATGTGGGTGATGGGAATGGAACTTGGCTCTTCCACAAGAACAGGACACTCTCTTAACCACTAAAAGCCATCTCCCCAGCCTTGAGAACTATTAACACACATCATGGTTAATTGTGATTGTCAATTTAATGGGATTTACAATCACCTAGGAGATGTATCTTTGGGCGTGTCTGAGGGTAGGTTCCAGAGAGGTTTAACTGAGGAAGGGCCACTTAGAATGATGTGGCACCATCCGCTGGCCTGTGGTCTCTGACTAAATACAACAGACAAAGGGAGTGAAGCTCAGGTATGTCAGCATTCATCTCTCTCTGCTGACTGTAGATGCAATGTAACTGGACGTCTCGTGCTCCCACAGCTACGCTTTCTCCATAGTGATAGACTGTACCCTCAAACTATGAGCCCAAACACAACTTCCCTTAGGTTGTTTTATGGTCAGGTATCAGACTCCAACTAGTGAAATGACTGATAAGGTATATAATTCACATGCCATAAAACTCTTAAGGCTCACAATCCAGAGCCAAGGGATAAAGTGCATTTTGGTTTTTCTATGTTCATAAAATTGTACAGCCATCACCACTGTGAAGTTCCAAAACTCTTCCTTTCCATGGCAGGAAGCCAGGTACCAAGCAGTCACTTCTCATTCCTCATTAGCAGGGTTCTGGAAACCCCAATTTACCTTCTGGCTCTGAGTTTCCTATTTTGGGCATTTTACATAGATGAAATAATCTAATATGTAGTTGGTCACTTGTAACTAATTTTTTAAATTCCATAATAGTTTCAAGGGTGCTCAACACTGTAGCTTCTGACAACGCTTCATCCCTTTGTACGAATGAATGGCACTCCGTCGTATGTGTAGATTACATTTTGGTTATACATTCATCGACTGATAAACACTTGGGCGATTTGGGGTATTGTGAACAGTCACTGCAGCGTTTCATGTGACATGCACTCTCAGTTCTCATGGGCACACGTCTGGGAGTGGAATTGCTGGATCCTATGACAGATCTATGTTTGACTATTTGAGAAACCATCTGACTGTTTGCTGCAGCTCTTCTAGGCTTGGCTCCAGTTCTGTCATCTGGTTGGCCTGGACCTAGGACATGCTGGCACTGTTGCAGGGGTGGTTGGCTAGGTTTGAGCAGGCTCAATGGAGAAGGACACCAGTGTTTCCTCCCCTTGTCAGACTTGTTCAAGGGACATGGGGAGATGCACCATTTTATAAGCCCACCAGCAACATCCCAGTCTCTCTACACCTTTTCTGATATGTTATGGTCAGCCTTTCCAGCGATGGCCACCCAGGCAGGTGTGATGGGGGCGTGGGTGGTTTGATTATAATGGCGGACATCTTTCTATGTTCATATTTATCATTTCTATAAATGCCTAAACAGTAACTGGAAATTTTTGAGGAAACGGAAGTGCGTATGTCTGGGAGGAGTTCCTTTTGAGGCACAAACATCCAGAGGAAACAGAGGAGAGCAACACCTGGCAGGGAGGAGATGGGGGGCACCACTGGAAAGGGGAAAGAGTAGGAGAATGCTGAGATCACTAAAGAAGAGGGGATAAGGGCCTGTAAAGCAAACGCCCCCAGAGACACTGAGGTGACCACTTCTGAACCTCAGCTCCTCTCCTCAGCAGAAGCCTGTCACCTTCGGCCATCTAGGTCTTGATATGCATGCACAGAGCATAAATGCTTTTCAGAGCTCTGGGTCCTATGTCCTATGTATCTCCAAGCCTCTGAGAAAGAATCCCAGAAGCTCAGTCCAGATGTTAAACTCAACAGCCCTCCTCGAACAGAACCAAAAAGGGGGAAAAAGCACAAATCTCTTCTTCTGTCTTGGCACTCTAACCTAGCCAGGTCACCTTGGCAGCAGTGCCAGCATACCCCAAAGCCTGGTCAACCAGGCAGCAGGTCTGGAGCTACAGATGGAAAGTCTGAAGACACCGATGTGAAAGAATAGTTCAGAAAGAAATGCAAAGAATGGATGAGGGACAGTAAGAAAAGTCAGTGGGCCAGCTCAGAACATGCATTCCCCAGCCCAAGGCTAGACCCAGGACTCTCAGCCTGGGCTCCTGAGCACACTGGGGCAATCCTCCCTATCTGACAGTCACATCCTCTCTCCCCTCTGCCCTCTCACCTGCTCTTCCCAAAGCTTCCCTCACTTGCCTTAGGTGAGCTTCTACTTGCAGCTTCTCTCTTGGTCCTTCCTGAAGCTTCGACCTCAGCCTCCACTGCCAAGGCTCAAAGTCTTCCTGGCTCATTCTGTCTGTTAGTGAAATGTCCATTTCTGGTGCGCAAAGTCCAAAGCTCTAGTCTTTGGGTGGGGGAAGAAAGCCAGCAATATGCTCTGGGCTTTGACAGCATCTGAACATCTGCCAGCCAAACTGCTCCTTAGGAGCTGGCCAGTGCGAGCCTGTGGTGCAAGGCTGCTCCTCATGAACAAGAGCTGGTGCTCAGTCTAGCTGCAGACACATAGCAAGGGGGAAAACGTCACAGACCAGCCTGGCCCTTCCCTCTCTGAGCAGTCTTTCCCGGAAAGGCTCAGTACCACGTTCCAAGCCATAGTACCTCCCCGAGTCTGATTGCAAAAGTCGACGCCAGTGAATGTAGAGCTGAATACAGGGTTCCTCAAGTTTGAGCTGGATTCCCGCTCCCTGCACCCCTCCGAGGTGAGCCTGACCATGTCTCTTCATCTTTCTGAGCCCCAACTTCCTCAGCTTACGGCTATGGGTGACATTATCTACAGACAGGACCTAGGACACACTGCTCCCAAATATGGCACGTTGTTGACAGAGAAACAGCAGTACCTCTCCCCTCCCCTCCCTCCCTGAGCAGGTCAGTGACCGAGGCAGGTTACTCGACGACCTTCCCCTTCCCTCTCATTTGGAGTATTTCAAAACAGGCTTGGCTAAGTCCCCCTCCCTCAGTTTGTCACCACCAGGTCATACCCATTTATCTGCTTCTGCCTCTCCACAATCAGATACTTCACCAGACCTAGCATAAAAACAGTTTTCCGTTTCTTCGTGTTTTCTACTGAAGACTCCCATATCTTATGAACTTTAGACTAAATAATGCTTTGTTTCTTACCTTGCTAATCTGTCCTTTGTCAGAGTGTCTCAGGAATGAAGCCAGGATCAGTGATGGACAGAAAAAGCTCTGTTTTATTGCCTTAGGCCCCGTGAAGCAGGTATCTCCTAGGACTGGCCTTCTGACTGGCACCCACCAAGAGCCGTTTTCCTCTAATTTCAGATGAATCTTCCAAAATGTCCTAGACAACACATCCCAACTGGAGCTACCTCCTGCTTTCAAATTCCCTTCTCTGTTCTGGCAGAGCCATAGATTGTCTCTTGATTTCCCTTTTCCACCCTTCATCTAGGCTCCAGTCAACCACAAGACCCAAAGAACCTAATTCTTCTCTCTGAATACACTCAATGACCCTAGAGGCAGTGACCCAGGTTTAAAGCCTGGGATGGCTGGTCAACTTAACATACAAACTAGAGTTATCTGAAAGGAGAGAATATTAAATGAGAAAATGCCTCCATAAGATCTAGCTGTGAGACATTTTCTTAATCAGCGTTTGATGGCTGAGGGCCCAGCCCATTGTGAGTGGTGCCATCTCTGAATTGGTGGCCCTGGGTTCTATAAGAAAGCAGGCTGAGCAAACTATGAGGAACAAGTCAGTAAGCAGCATCCTTCCATGGCCTCTGCATCAGCTCCTGCCTCCAGGTTCCTGTCCTTCCTGAGTTCCCGTCCTACCTGGGTTCTTGTCTTAATTTCTTTCAATGATGAAAAGCAATGTAGAAATGTAAGACAAATAAATCCTTTCCTCTTCAACTTGCTTTTTGGTCATGCTCTTGTGTCACCACAACAGTAACCCTGAGTAAGACAGAGCACAGCAGTAGTTCAGCCAGATAGCCTTAGGTTCAGGGCTCTCTGGCTTCTCACATCCAGTACAGGGAGACCAGGCCCTCCTCTCTAGTGCAGGAGGCACCCACGAGAGCCCAAGCTGTTTACTCGCCCAATGTGCCTACCTGCACACTGGACCTGCACACTAGAGCTGCTAGGGTCACGGCCTGTCCCCACTCGCACAGCCCTGCTAGTCTATTTTTCAGATATTTTCCCCTCTTCTTAGTTTGTTGAGTCCAAGCATGTGGTTAAACTGTTTGATACAGGACTTCATTAATCTGGTCCGTTCTTCAAGGGGAACCATCAACAGAATACTGGTCCTCGGGCCATCCTGCTCCCTACCCAATCCCTCCTCTCTTCTTCCCTGCCTCTCTCCCTCCCTTTCTTCCTCCTTCCTGTTCCCTTCTCTCTATTTTCTCTACCCTTCCTCTCTTTCCCCCTCCCCTTCCCTTTTTTTTCCCTATCAACAGACAGAGTCTCACAATATAGTCCAAGATGATCTCAAATTTGCAAGCCTCCTGCTTCAGCCTCCCGAGTCCTGGAATTACCTGCATGCACTGTTAGGCCTAGTGTCTTCAGAGTCTTTGGTCCCTCCTGCCCCAGGTTCACATCTTTCTATAATCTCCACCCGTCCTGCAGTGCCACATTGTGGTTCTTATCTCAGGTCTCTGGCCACCCTTCCCCCACCTCACTGAAAGGTTTCGAAACAAATTCCCAGTCTTTCAGCTCAGCTGTAATTAGACAAAGCACAAAGAGGCACTGTGGTGTCTACTCAGCTGTGGCTCACAGTAGACTTACCTCATTGGGAATCTACGGTGTTACTCACTAAATGACACTCTTTCCCTGGTAGAGAGTCCATCCTGCTATCAGCTAGTTCTTCGTCCTGTCAGGAAACACAACCTGCTTCTACTAAGATCTGCATATGTGGAACAACAGTTGTTACATACAGAACAAGAACCAGAGAGCTGGGTGAAAGGAAAGCTTTCTCTGCGGGCAGCGGGGTGGTCATTGAAGGCCCCACTAGACAGTGGTCTCTGGATTCTCTCTTCCTTCCTTCCTTCCTTCCTTCCTTCCTTCCTTCCT
>NW_021604648.1:1842683-1858334 GCF_004785775.1 Grammomys surdaster | reverse complement strand
CCTTCCTTCCTTCCTTCCTTCCTTTTTTGAAACAGAGTCTCACTATGTAGAGCTGGCTGACCTGAACCTTACAGCATAGACCAGACTGGTCTCAAATGCACAGGGATCTATTGCCTCTACTTCCTGAGAGCTTAGACATGTGTCAACATGCACAGCTAGTGTGTTCCGTCTTGATCTGAGGGGAAGCAGGGGCTACTCCAGAGCAGGCATCACCACATGCAGAATTATATTGGGCACACATGTATCCTCACATCCTCAGAGTGTGCTACCAGGGCTTGGATGCCAGTGGGCAAACAGGCATGGAGAAGTGGTGTCCAGAATGCCAGAGCTGGGGAATGGAGATCTGGATGTGAGCCCAGATCTGTCTGACTGCTGGTCTCCTGATGTCAGCTATCAGATCTACACTGATGGCCTTGGGACAAATATAATGACAGTCCCTGAGTGGTCACTTCTTATTCTGGCCCAGCTTTCCTTCTGTGAGTTGTCAAAGGTGGCCATACTGCCATCTGTTGTTTTATCAGCCTATTCTGTAGCTTGTGGGTCAGCTCACTGGTCAGTCAGGTGTTTCTTTCTGTGGCCTGAAGAGGCAAAGAAAGGAAAAATGAAGAGAAAGTTGAGAGGAACTCTGTCCAGGATCCGCAGTATGATGAGCTCTGGGACCCACAACCAAAGCGTGGGTTGGAACCTTCTGGAAAACTACCGTAACAGCTGTCAAGAAATGCCAAGGCAGAATCTGAAAGTGTCCAGACATGATACTGTCTACAGAATGTTCTAGCCAGTGCCTTACAGAAAGCAAAACCTAGGGCCACGGCTCTATAGCTGGCAATCAGACAGCTCCTCCAGGTATCAGCACGATTAGAACAATGAGCCTTGCTTCCCGCTCCACCCACTGGGAGGAAGCGTGGGCTAAAAAGGCTTGGTCAACTTCAAAGGCTCACTGAGGTGGGCTTTGTCAGCCTTGTCCCCAAACACCCAGTGAGTTTGTTTGCAAGTCTGACCACCGGGCCTCAGAATAACTTATTTCCTGCTTATGGAAGGCTCAGCTTAGTTACTGTCTTCTGATCCGGGAAGCAGCACAGACCCCACTGGAAGCCACCCCCAACCCCCCACCCTCTACCCCCACCAGCAGCGCTTTGTCTCTCCCCACCATCCAGTCTCCACACTGCCTTTTCACCCCCAAGTTCCTGTGTTCTTCAGCTGCATTCCAGAATTTATTTGTCTTTGTTATTTTTCTAACTTGGGTATATAAGTAGAAACACCACACTCATCCCTTACCCTCTACACACACACACACACACACATACACACACACACACACACTATTAGGTCATCAAAGGACCTGCATACAACACGTAGAAAAGGCAGAGGTTGTGACCGGGAAACCCTGGCCCAGGGCTTCCATTCAGCCTTGTTCCTTGAGGCCAACAGCATCCTCTTGACTTGCCTTGCCTGAAGGTTCTTCTGGCCCTGGGGCTTGTTTTGAAGCCTGCAAAATGCTGGCTTGCTGAATGTTTTTCAATTAGTTGCCAGCATTTTTTTTTTTTAAATTAGAAACGTTCACAGCAAACTGCAGATTTTTGTTTTTGTCTTGAAAGATCAGCAGATCTGGCACAGACTCAGCTGTCCATGGTGCTGCGCCTGCTCAGAGCAGTTTGCCGGGCTGGAGCCTCAGCAGGGGGTGTCCATTGCACATTTCCTGGGCCCCTTTCACCCACTTGTGGGTTTCCTTGTCTGCCCCAGAACACTGGTCTTGGGAGCCACCTGCATAGGATGACTGGGTGAGGTAAAACACTTTGAAGGTGAGGAAACAGGCCAAAGGAGTCCAGTCATGGCAGAGAAGTGGTGTGCCTTTGGTTCTAGAAGTGAGAGTAAGGATTCATTCCAGGGCCAGGGAGAAAGCTCCGTGGGAAAAGCACTTGCCTTTCTATCCCCAGAATCCACTTGTTGGAAGAAGAAAACAGGCTCCTCCAAGTTGTCTTTTGATTTCCAGAAGTGCACGGTCAACTGTACCATGGTGTGCACTCATTCATACAGACCTACACACGCACGCACACACACACACACACCAATAAAATATAATAATAAAAGAACCTTAAACTCAGAATCAGGGACGGTGCTCAGTGTTATGACAGCAAGTCTGGCAAAGATATGGAAACAGGGGAGATGTCCTAGCCTGGTGTGGAAGTGTTCTAAGAAGGACAAGGAAAGGAAGAGGGAGAAGGAGAGGGAAGAGGAGGGAGAGGGGGAAGGGGAGGGGGAGGGGGAGGGGGAGGGGGGAGGGGGAGAAGGCGGCAGTGGTGGGGGCCGCAGTGATGTGGAAGTAGAGAGGTTGATAGAGGTCGAATGGCAAGGCTGAGGCACAGAAGAGGCGTAGGGCTGGGGAGGGAGGAGGGCCCCAGTGATGGGGCAGGAGGAGCTGGGAGCAGCTCCCATTCCTATCTTGGTGTACTGTCATGATGAGTTTGGTCACTGAGAGACAGGAGGACAGAAAGACTGTGCTCAGTACTGGACATACTGAGGTTGGGTGAGTAGCATAGGGCCAGGGAGAAGGCTCCCCCACTGAAGGGGGGGCTCCCTAGGAGATCATGCTTCCAGGTAAAGACACACATCTAGGGGTCTGAGAGGCAGGAGAGGCTGATGTTAGCAAGTCGGTGTCTGAACCTGTCCTACCCGGTGTCCAAACTGAGAGCATAGAGAAAGGAGACCGCCACCTCAGACCCACCTTCCAGGATAGTGGATTGGTACCACTGGGAAAGCTACTAGCTCCCAAGACTAAAGGCAGTGTCTAGGCCTGGGGAGGGGTGGCATCTAGTTGGTGGATAGAGACTGAGCCATCTCATGCCTCAAAATAGTGGCAGATTCCTTTTCAGAGGTGTGAGCTGGGAGCATCTCCTGAGCCCTATTTCCTAAGTTGTTCTGGCCTCCTCCAGACTGCAGCCCAGCTCTCTCATGTTGGTCTTTCCTGTAGGAGCCCTTGTCATCCTGAGGCAGTTCCAACAGCCCTTTATGCGGTCAGTTGGCCACTCTCCTGCTACTCACACCCTCCTTCTTATCAGATTCTTATCAGCCTGGTTTGGTAAACTCCTCCAGAGCAGTGCTGGGCTCTGGCCTATTCAGATAGAGCAGGTTGTAAATCTGCTGAACTTCTCCAGACAAAATACTTTGGATACAAAAATTTGTTTGTGCAGCACAGTATTAGCATGACCTTAGATGGCTTTTTTTCCCCTAAGCCTCAGTTTCCTTCTCTGCCAGACTTAGCATTTCTTCTAGACACTGCTCAAGAGTTACCTAGCAACAGCCAGGTATGTGCTGGCTTGCTATAAAAGGACTGTTTGCTCTCTCTCTCTCTCTCTCTCTCTCTCTCTCTCTGGACCCTTTCTCTTTCCTTCTCTCTTTGTCCTCCTCTGTCTCTTCTCTTTCTCTGCCCCTATTCCCTTCTCAACCCCCCTTCTCATGCCCCTAAATAAATGTTATTTTACTAGACTGGTACCTGGGGGAATCCTCAGTATGGTCCCGCTAATGCACCCCTCCCTTCACACTATGCCACCACATTACAAAACATTGTCAGCCAGTCTCATGGGAAATGCCCTAGACCTGATACTTTGCAGACCTCAGTGGCGAACTCCCTCCCTTCTTCCTCCCTTATTCCTCTGCACCAAGGGTCTAGAGTTCCAGTCTCAAGTTCAAGGCCCCTGAGAGCCTCAGGCTTCATCTATCCATTCCTATAGAACATAATCCTCTATCCCCAATGGACTCTTGCCATTCCCCAGATTAACCGTGCCTCTGTCCTTTATCCACGCCATACCCCTGACCGACGGGTCTTCATCTCCCGCCCATTGCTTCTCAGATCTCGGCCCCAACTCAACTGAAGATCAAGCTTTTTGACTGAGTTGAACTCATCCACATGAGGTCGTTGACAAGACTGGAGCCTGGGCTATAGTTGGGGGTGGCCATGTTGACACAGAGCAACTGTGGGGCCTCAAGCTCCAGTTCCTAGTGTGACCTAGTCCGACAATGTGAAGGAGAAAGAGTCCAAGGCAGAAAGTGCAGAGAGTCTCCAGACAGCAATTGGGCTTGGCTGTCATTTTGGGGAAATTCCTTTGGAAGGACCCTTGGGTGGTCTGCTAGCAAGAAAATGACCTCAAGGTCTAGTTGTTACTTTGTGAGGGAGCTCTGTCAGGATGAGGGTTGGGGCAAGCACTCTGGTGGTTTCCGAGTTGGATTAGGGGCCAAGTGCTGGGACTTTCTGTTCCTGGTTCTGTCCCTCATTACCCCATCTAAACCCAAGATAACCTTAAAAATATAGACCAGACGGTGAGGGGGAGGGTAGGGTCCTGAGCCTTGGGGAAGCAGGACAGTCTCTTTATCTAAACAAGAAGCCATTGGCCCGAGGCCACACAGCCTTCCCCTGCACTGGAAGAGAGCTCATTGGTCACTCTTTGTTGAACTGCTGTCCCAAGTCACCCATTTCCTCATTCTTGAATCACAGCATTAGCCTGTGGGCCTTAGTTAGGCTCAGCCGCCACACATAAGGTCCCCCCTGTGGACACCAGGCAGGGGCTGGACCCTGCTCACCTTCAGTATGATTCTGAAGAAAGAGGACAAAGGGAAGCCACTAAGAGCTCAGGCTCCATAGAGGGCTTGGCTGTCTCAGAGTCTGCCTATGATTAGACATGTGGCCTGAGGTCACAGGTCATTGGCCCCTCCAGGCTTGTTTTCCTCATTTGTAAACTGGACAGAAGTCTGACTTGAACTCACAAAGCCATGACGAACAAGTAGGGTTCTGATGAGTATTCCCAGGACACGGATCACCGAGGCCTGGCCACTCGGCCCTTCACATCCTTCTAGAGCCCAGTGGACTCTAAGCTAGTCTATAAGCCAGGAGCCACAGGACCTCCTGTGTCAGAGTCTGTTGGCTTTGGCTTAATTTTCTCAGTTATCTCCCAGCAGCCTCCTCCCTTAATCTGATTGCTCACTGAGCCTACAAACACGCCAGCCCATTTGCCCTTCTAGAATGTACATTCTGTTCAGGCCTTGCTGGTTGGTATTCCCTCCCCTAGAATCCTACCCTTTGGATTGGGTGTAGACCACCCTTCCCCGGTGCTGGCCACCTTAAGAAAAACCTATTTCAAATTTCGGCTTTTTCTTCTTCTTTTCATTATTATTTTCCTTTAACAAAAATGTCTTTATTGTAGTGAAATTACAAATAAAAGCATCACACAGTTAGATCGAACAGTCACTCAAACACTGCCTAATCCCAAACTGTACATCTTAGTGGACGTCTGTGTACTTTGAAGTTAGCCATTCTGAAGCCACAGAACTTCACTTGGGCTTTTACATGTTCACTGTCAATTACATTTTTGATGTACTTATCCATCACAAAAAAAATAAAAACATGACAAATAAAATTAGAAAAGCTATTAGCTTTATCCTCTCTTCCATGAGGATTATATTTTATTTTGACACCCCCACCTCTCTCTCTCTCTCTCTCTCTCTCTCTCTCTGGTGTTCCCTTTTTCTTTTCTGAGATCCTGGCCATTGAACTTAGGGTCCTGCATGGTAGGCTTGAGATAGTTCTACCACTGAGCTAGCTCACCAGGCTGAACCGCCAGTCTTTCTGACTTAGCCTCCTGGGAGGCTGGGATGACAGGTCTGTATCATGGGCTTCAGAAGCTTCAGCATTTACTCATGTGGCTTGTGTTTCTGAGTCCCCAGACGGGCATCACAGAGCTGGGACCTGGGACACAGAACCATTTACTCACTGGACAGTCTCATCATCCTTGCTCTGTCTGGTCCCAGCTGGGTCCAAGGCCTCAGGAATGAACGAAATCAAGTCTTGTCTCTCACACCTTCTAGCCCACTAACATGGGCTCCTTCCCCAACATTAAGGAACCATTTGCCAGGCCTTGGCTGCAGCCCATAAGGTGCAACACCATTCTCATGGCCCCATATACTTCAATCCCCCATACTGATATGAAGGCCCAGTCAGTCCCTGCAGAGAGGCCTCTGCCCTGCTGCTCCCGCCACAGGCCAAGTTTATGAACACAATGGGGGACCAAGGGACTATCCCTGCCACCTACTATGAAAACGGAGTCCAGGAAAGGGGTAGAGGCAGGCAGACTGGGCATGGCCCCTTGTTAAGGTCAAGGCCAGCTTACCATCTGACACTTCCTAGACCAGTCATGGGAGAAGTAATACCCGCCTCCATGTCTGCTTCCCAGTCAGTGGCACCCAGGAAATAATTTGTTCTGTGGGGAGCCAGTGGAGAAGTACACAAGGTAGGCCAGAGTCCATCACTACGGAGTGAGGAAGAGAAAGCCCCAGGCAAGTGACAGAGAGGAGGGCACTAATATTAGAAAGATCAGTGTTCTGGCCTCTACTCTGCAAGTTAGTTGCTGAGTAATCTTGGACAAGTCACTTGCCCTCTCTGAGTATCTGCTTCCTCACCTATTAAAAAGGAGGGAAGATTTTATTGAGTTCTTATACAGTCTATTGGGGAGAGCTGGGAATTGAATGTGAGGCTGATGGTCAACTCCACAACTCCCAGGAAAGACCTCATTTAAACAGTGGCCACACCTAGAATAAGCAAGGATGAATGGCGGCTAACCTTGTGCAAGGTGGCTAAGAAGGGCTTCCTCTAGCTTGGACGAAGGCCCCCAGGTAGGCTTCATTTGGAAGTGTTGGAAATGTCAAATTTCTCAAGAAAAAGCAGTGGGAAAGGATTCCCTGAGCAAGGGTAGAGAGGCCAGAGAGTGATTTCCCTGGATCCCACCATAGGGACAGTTTGGGGATATTAGTTTCCTCCCTGCACAGACAAAGAAACTCTGCTACCTAAGGGCACATGCAAACCGTCAGGCTAGCTCTGTGGAGACACATCTGACTTCCATCCTCTTTTGGTGTCTGTCTCTAGAACAGCTGGCCTCAAAGGCTGAGGGTCATCTGTATCACTCATCCTGTCCACTGTACCGAGCCTGACCAAAGCTCCAGAGGGAGGCTGAGGAAGCACAGCTTGGGGTGGCTTCTGGTGGTGTCTCAGTGCAAGAACTCGTACCAGCTTCCTGTTATATATGTGTCAGAGATCAGTTAAAGAACCCAGAGGCAAGCCTTTACAGGGAGGGGAGGCCAATGCAGAACTAAGAGCACAAGTTTCTCCTCTGTCACGGGATCTTCAATCCCCACATTCGTACCGAAAAGGTAAATAGGAATTTGTCCATAGCTCATAAACCCAGCGAAACCATCCTACTATGCCAGGTTCAGCGGTGCCTACCTGTGATCCCTGCACACTGGAGGCAGAGGCCAGAGAACGGCATGTCAGAGGTGAACCTGGGCTACAAGCAAAACCTGTGGCACCAAACCCAAAATAAACCCCAACCCTTCCCTCAACCTGACCTCATCTTCCTCTCTCCAATAAAGCCTCCCTCCTTAGGGGAAGCACCCATCCGCACCCTTCCAGGTGTCCCAGGGTCTCTAAGCTGTATCTGTTACACTGCTGAGTCTGTTGGGCCTGGGAGCAAGCCGGGCCTTGCCTGGGTGGGTGTGAAGCCAACACTGCAGCAGACAGGCAGCGGCAGGGAGGCTGGGTTATTGTAGGGCATCCAGTCCAGACACTGTTAAAGGCCTTCTGTTCCACCACTGTCACAGGTGAGTCTGTCACTCTGACCTGGTCACTTGGTGCTTTCCTCTGACCGTTCCAAGCTTGGTTTCAGGAAGCTTCCAGACATTTCCCCTCTAGCCTCCTCAGATCCCACCACTGCCTACTCCAGATAAGTGTTAGCAGGCCTCTCCGAGTCTCCTCTCTGTGTGGATCTTGTGGATTGTGTCTGAAATCTGTCGGTCAGTCCCTTTGGGCGTTTGTCCCTGTGGGCGTTTGTCCCTGTGGGTTGGTGGTCTTCTGCCTTTAGAGCCATGCTCTGTCTGTCCCTCTGTCCTGCTCCTAGTCTGCACCTCTGTCCTGCTGACACCTGTTGGTTCCTGTGTCTCTTTGCTCATTCTCTCTCTCCCTCCTTCTTCTCTATGGTTCTCTACTTTGTCCATCCATCTCTACATTGCCTCCCTCACACTGGGGTGGGCGTGGGGGGAGGGTTGAGCATTAGTGTGATGGCAGCTGGGCAGGCCGGCCTTTCTAAGGGCTTGGGTCTCTAGCTCAGCAGAGTGGTTTGGCTTGGCTCCCTGTCTCCAGCTGAGTAAACTGGCTTCCCTTCCTGTCCCTCTCGTTCACTCATATAGCCCCCCCCCCCCCGAGTTCCACAGACTGGAGAGAGGGGCTTGCTCTGTGCAGAACTGAGTCTCTATCTCCCCAGCACACCACAGAGGCACTATATATAGTCTCCCTCCCCCTTTCCTGTGGCTGTAGAAGCCCCCAGGCTCCCTCCCAATTCCTTCCTTCCTTCCCCTAGACTTACCTATTCTGGGCCCCATGGCTGGGGGAATGCAGAGAGTTGTAGCCCCAATTCAACCTGGAGCTTAGCAGAGAGGAAGTGAGCTTGTCAGTGGACAACTGGAGACAGCTTCTGAGAGAGCAGCAGCAGGGAGTGTCAAGGTAGGACTGTCCCTCACTAGGCTATGTTTATTTGGCCACACTGGACAGCAGCTGCCCTCAAGTCGGGCGTGGTAGAGGCCCTGCTCAAACTGACCCCTCCCTGAGAACTCTTCTGGGCACTTGCTCCTTTATCTGGCTTTAGGTCCCTCCAACCCTTGCAGTGTCTGTTTCTTTGGCTCCATGAATTCCTCTGATCTCTGGTTGGGACAGCCCAGGACCAGGAGTTGCAAAGGAGGCGGGTTTATTTAGGTCCGGCCCCCATGTGGTGAGGAGGTCGGTCCCTCCCTGAGGTTTATGGTTATTTCCTTGTGTGAGCAGCAGAGGCTAGAATGATAAGCTATTTATGGCTCTCAAGTTCAGGACCATTCTAGAGACAAATATTCCAGAATGTTCAGTTTCTTTGCTGCAATCCCAGTCATTGCCTGAGCCCCTTTTCCTCTGGGGCTGCTGTCTCCCCGGCCCTCTATGAGCTCTGAAGCAAGCCCTTGCTTTCCTTTGAGGCTTTACCCACCCCCAACCCCTGTCCCTCTCATCCCTCGTTAATATCTGCCCCTTCCCATCTGTGCCACCGGGATGGAAGGGAGAGGAAGAGAGGGAGAAAGGAAGCAAGACAAAATGGTAAATGTGAAATTCTTAAGAGGTGTCTGGACAGAGGCTTTCTAGACAATTGGAAGAATGATTCCATCCCAGTGTAGGCTCTAGCCAAGGGACAGGCGTCACAGGAGTCCTTGCAGTGTGAATAGTGAGGCAATAAATAAAGAAGCCAAACCTGGAGGCTAGAGGCTGAACTGGAGGGAGCGTCAAGAGGCAAGGCCTTCACCAGACTAGGGAGAAAGCAGAGCCTGCATGTGAGACTCCCTAGGGCCCATTCACTCAACAGGCTTGGAGCCCTTCACTTTACAGATGAGGCAGAGTCTCAGTCACATGCCACAGAGCACCCCACTAGTTGGGGAAGTAGGTCTTGCCACTCCCTGCCCTCACTGTGCTAGAACCAGGCATGCCCTTCAACCCAGGCTGTCGTCTCAGGGAAAAAGTCTTTGTTTGCTCCTATTTGATACAGAAATGAGCCCAGCCCCATCTCCAGAAGAGGACCTTTGCATAGAATGGGGATGTGGGTTTAGAGTCCAGCTTCCTCTGGAATAATAGAGAGCTTCCTTTAGCCCACTTGGCCATAGAAAGCTGGGACATCTGAGATACAGATCTGGCTGGAACTTAAGTACTCAGCCGGATGCCCAACACTTTTTGAGTGAAGGTGTCACTGTAGGATGAGCAATATGAGCACGTGATGATGGATGAAGGCCAGCAATTGTGATGGACTGATAGAAAGAAGACTCTGCGCTAATTGGAAAGCCAGATTAGATCTGAGCTCTCAGCCCTTCAGTCCAAAGTCAGCAGTGAGTCTTCCTAGAAACTGGAAGACAGAGAACCTTCGAGATAACAAATCACAGGTGCACAGTTGCAAGAAAGAAGGTCCCTTTGCAGGTCTAGAAACTCTGATCATTGATTTAGCCTCAGGGGCTGAGGCTGTTTGTATGAAACAAGAATATTCACGGACTCAGATGTGTTTTGGTGGAGCAAAGCAAAGCCTCTGAAACTTGAGCTAACAGGTCCTCAGACCAGTTCCTGAGCTAGTAGTTCAGGAGGGTCCCATCTACAGCAGTCCTAAGCTTTGTGACTACTGCCTGGCTCCCAGGCCTAGTGCACTTGGGAGTGCTGGTGTTTGCTGCAGCCTGAGCACTTTGCACAACCCCACGGGCTGTGTGGATTCCAACACCATCTGCAGATTCTCATTGTTTTCGAAACTTGATGCCTTTTTAAAGCATCTCCTGTTGTTGGCATGGTTTGCAAAAACTCTGCAGCTTCCAGCATCCTTGACATTCTCATAGTCCTGTGGTTCATGCCAAGTCTGACGCTGTTGTAAAACCCTGAGCTGTTGGCAGAACCAGAGCCCTTCTCTCCGAATAGCCCACGTACAGACAGGCCTTTCTGTAAACCTGACACAACAGGAGACTTCATCTGTGGCGCCATCTGCTTCAGTTTACAAGAAGAAGAATGCAGAGAACTAGATCGCTCAGCTCCATTCTGGTCCCAGCTCTGTCACAACCTTGCTGCGGGACATTGGGCAAATCCTCTGCTCCTTAGGACTCAGTCTTACCATCTGTTAAGTGATCATGGCATTAAACCATCAACCTACAGGGAGGGCCTGATGGTCACTGTGACCTTGCTCAGCAGATAAAGAAGGGGAGTAGTAGTCAGAGACACCTTCCCCAAAAATGCCCCAAACTGCTCACCTCAGCTCCTCCATTCTCACATTCCTCTGGCTTAGTCAGGGAGT
Organism: Grammomys surdaster; assembly: GCF_004785775.1. Lineage (NCBI taxonomy): Eukaryota > Metazoa > Chordata > Mammalia > Rodentia > Muridae > Grammomys > Grammomys surdaster. The sequence continues at coordinate 1,847,460 of NW_021604648.1, read as the reverse complement.
GGATATTTAGAAATGAGCTCTAGGTTAGCCAGGTGGCAAATGAGGGTCTTCAGAGAGCCTGGGGACTCCTAGCCTGGGCCACTGCCTTGGGCTCGATCCCTGCTGTGCAGACCTGCTTCTTGCAGGGCTCATTAGCTCCCTCGAGTGAAGGCAATGCTCTGCTTGTTTCTCCTCACTGCCTCATACTGCCACTCAGAGAGGAAACTTGCTCACATCCCTCCCCGGCATCCCACCCCTGAACCCACTCACCCACTCCATCCTATCTTGCATACACACACACACATACACACACACACACACTTCTCCCCAGCAGGAGACAGTCTGTGAGTTAAGGACATCAATGTCAGATATCTTGGACTGAGGTCAGTGTGGGAAGGAATGTAGATAGCACTTATTTAATTCAATGTCCCTTCTTCAGATTGTGAGACTGAGGCTCGTAGGGAGTGGTTGTCTACCTCGCCCTAGGTTTCTATCCCTGGCCAGTAGAGGAGAAATAGTCTCCATTCTGCTAAGAGTCAGGGCTTTCCTTTTTTGGCTGCCCCTCTCTATCCTGAAGAGACACTCATTTTCATACACCTCATGATTGGCAGGCCAACTGGATAAAGGGGACTCTAGGAGGGGCTGAAACCCTTGGTTCAACCCCTTGGGCTTACTGCTGCTGCATCACTCTCCAGAACTCCTTCCATCTGACAGACTGTGGTATGGGGTACCACTCATGTCAGGCTATCGTCTCAGCATCTTTCCCCTGGTTCCCACTGTCTCCATGTTGGGCTAGAAACAGCATCCTCCCTGGAAGTGACAGGCCTGTTTCCCAGTGAGCAGGACTTTAGTCACCTGATGCTTTTCAGGCACTGGATGCTTTAATTCTGGCCTAGCAAGAATTCTCTGGAGCCCAGTGTCCTCCCCTGCAGTTATAAAGATAAGAAAACTCCTGGTAGGACCACACAGAGCAGCAGCATCTTGCCCTGGCTCCTAGAGGGTGGGTAGCTTCTCTCCAAGGAGACAGAATTCCCTCTCTAGAGAGAGCTCTCTGGATGACTTGGAGTCAGTTGATTGCCCTCTCTGATCCTCCGCGCCCTTGTCTGTGAATTGCCTCCCTCTCTAGAGCTGTCAAAGCTGGGATGAGCTGATGGATGGATTAGTGCTTGCTAAGTTCCGAGAGCTGAGCAGACAGACACAGGCCCATTATTAATATGGCAGCCATGATGATGATGATGACTTGTGATTCTGAAAGCAGAGGAAGGGGAGGAAGTCAATCACAGCAGGCGAGCATCAGGTCAGCTTGACCTGACTGACAGCCCCAAGGCAATAAATCACCAGAAATCCCCATGCTCAAGGGCAAACTAGGAGCTCACAGACTGGCTGGGTATCTTTGTTAAGAGCTAAATCCCTGTGGGTACTTTCGAGGGTCTCTTACGGGACTCTAGCTGGGCACTGGCTATCCTGGGACCTCCAGCTGTCACCGTGCCATCTCTATGCTGGCATTTGTCAGGTCCTGCCTCTGCCTGTTTGTTAGTTTCCTTATTATAAAATGGGGAGATGGCTGGAAGGGTCCCATTCTTTGGAAGGATTGCATAAACTGAAGGGTTAAAATGAGGTTACAGTTATTAATACCGCGTGTCCTTGGGGAGATGACACTGATGGGTACAGCAAATCTGGAGGGGACACAAGGTGGGAGTGAGGGTGCAGAGTCAGGTAGGCAGTGGGAACCAGGAAGGAACAGTGTGGAGGAAAAGCCTGGCTCCCTGCAAGATTTTTGCAACATTGCCCCCTGGAGGCAGAGGGGAGGTCTGCACCCTGGCCCTTGCTCCCAGATTCCAGTAAGGGCTGAAGGGGCCTTTGGAAGGATCAGTGCCAATCAAACAAGGATGCTTTGTTTGTGTGAGTTGTCCTGGCTTTTCCACTTGCCAGATGTTTTACTTCGTTTTTTATACTGGAAGGATGCACAGGCTTTTACCATTGCTTTTCTTAATTTTTATCTTTCATCTTTTAGAGACAGTATCATTTTGTAGCCTTGCTAGCTAGCCCAGAACTCACATCCAGTCTCCTGTCTCAGACTCCTGAGTGATAAGATTACAAGTGTGAACTTCCACACATAGTTTACCATGCTTCCCCGCCCCACCCCTTTGTGTTGTCAGTATTATTTATTTGAAGCACAGTTTCATGTAGCCCAGGCTGGCCTTGGACTCAGTATGTAGCTGAAGATGAACTCTTAGTTCTCCTATCTCCCAAATGCTGGGGCTACAGGTGTGTGCCATGCTGGTCTCACCTCGCTCATTTTTAGGGGGACAACTGAGTGACACTGAGTACATTTGCTGTGTGTGGGGCTGTCAAGGGGTAATGGGTGTCCATCCAACCCCATACTGCGTTCGTCTCTAAAAGCAAGCAGTGATCTCCAGAATCCCATGGCCGTGATGCTACTCACTTAACCACCAACTTTCAAAAGTTATAACAGCTTCAGGGAAGCACACCACCAGCTTCATAGAGAAGATGGGTCACTTCCTTCGTCATGGACTGCGAGTCTGAGAGTGGAAGGCAGGAATACCAGTGACCCACAGCTGCAGAGGCTTCTGGGACGCTCACTCAGAGGGCCTAGCTCACACAGCACTTCTGAAAGGGCTGGCCTGGCATGAGGGCTAAGGCTGGACTAGGCAGGATACTTGTTTGCTGCTGCCAACACTACGGGGAGAGGGAGGAGAGGACCTGGACCAGGATCCTTGTATCCACCACAGCTGTTTTTCCAGGTTCCAGGAGATCGCCCTACAGCCATCACTCCAGAACATGACCTCCATTCAGCACACAAGGTCTCTTTAGGTTCTAGAACACATGTCTAAAATGTTCTGGGTAATGCTGGCCTTATGCAAATGCTGTCTTCTCTTTGATATTTAGGGAGAGCATACTGTGTGACTCAAGCAAGGGAAGAGACCAGGTCTCAGGTCTTTCAAATGGAATGGCCTCCCAAAGGCAAGGGCAGGGTAGATTTCCCCCAGAAAACGGGACTGAGGGTGATGGTAGGATGGGAGCTGGGCCCAGAACAGGGTGTACAGGGTCTCAGAATACTGCCTTTGGATGGGTGACTCCTATCTCTCTCTGCCTCTCTGTCTCTCTCTCTGTCTCTGTCTCTCTGTGTTTCTCTGTCTCTCTCTCTCTTTCTGTGTGTGTGTGTCTGTGAGCTTCTGTCTCCTTGACTGTAAAATGAATGTGTTGCCAGGTGTCACCCTGTACATCTGAAATCACAGCTCTTGGGAGACTGAGGCAAGACTCTCACTCAGATCCTTCCTGAACTGTGCATCTCCTCACTCTGTGGAGACCTCAGGTACACGAGGTTCCCATGTAAACTGGTCTTTCACACATGAAGCGCCAAGTCCAATCAGAACCAGGCCTGTCTCTCACCAGTGTCTGTCCCCTCAGCCTGAGGGCCAATGTCCTTCTGTCTGTTCCTGCCTCACTTTTTACCCAGAGCCCACTCCAACTTCTTCCTGGACCTTTCTCTTATCGTCTCTCTTTTCTTTAGTTACATTGTCCCTAATACCAGTCTATCCTCCACATCCTGCCACAGACCCTTCCAAGCCCCCAACTTCCTGTGTCTAGCCTTCTCCACGGAGCAAAGCTTGTTCTTTAAGCCAAAACCCAGTGCTCATCACATCCAAAGTAAAATCTCCCTCCTGGCCTCACTGACGCTCCACGCACCCCCACACCTGCACCTGATCGTTCCCTCTGATCAAATACCCACCCGAATCCTTCACTGGCCCCCAGCTCCCAGACAACTAATGTTTCCTGAGCTTCTGGAAGAACATGGGTGTGATCAGGCTCATGTTCTTTCCAAGGTCCTTGACTAAAGAGCACCTCGTGGTCTGGCTCCATTGCAGAGCCTCCTGAGTCAATTCCTCTGCCTTCCGTCCGGGTCCAATAGGGTTGTTATGTCTTTTCTCATCTAAGACCTTAGGCTAAGGACAGAGGTATCCTAGGGTCACTTATCATAGGGCAGCATAATCCTAAAGAAAACCAAATGGGGAATCAGGTTCTCCAGAACAAAGCCTCAGAGGGAGGGGTGTGCATCGTGTGTGTGTGTGTGTGTGTGTGTGTGTGTGTGTGTGTGTAATGCTGTGAGGAACGCACGGTTGGCTGCTCAGTTACTCATTCACACACAGCATCTCACTGCATTTTCACTTGAGCTGACATGGATTGTCTGATCATCCTCATGTAAGGGTAAACCAAGGCAGAGAGAAGCACAGCCACCTAGCCAGGATGCACAGCTGCTTGGTGGTGTTCAGACCCCAGCCCAAGTGCATTTAGCCCTAGAGACAAATGGGCTTCTGTCCTCATCACACTGCCTCTTGGTGGAAGTGAGGACGACAAGGACAGCCACACTAGAGGCCCTGACATATGTGCCGAGCTTGATCTGCTCCACAGAGGACCTCCTGCCCGTGGCTGGGAAGGCGCCCAGGCTCTCCTGAGATGTATTTTTAACTCCTCTTCTTCCTTGACACTTTCCTTTTCCAGCCTGTCATGTCTGTCAGAGCCTCACACCTCTGAGGGGGTGGAGGTGATGGAGAGGAGCAGTGGGAGCCAGACAGGGAGAGACAGCCTGTCACCATTCTCAACTCCCCCTCCCAGAGCAGAGTGGTGTCCAGGCGCAGGGCACAGGCAGCTGGCCAGCTGGCCTCTGTTTGGGTTGAGGGCTGTTCTATTTTTTCTCTTCTCTTCTCTTCTCTTCTCTTCTCTTCTCTTCTCTTCTCTTCTCTTCTCTTCTCTTCTCTTCTCTTCTCTTCTCTTC
>NW_021604648.1:1807378-1842283 GCF_004785775.1 Grammomys surdaster | reverse complement strand
TTCCCTCCCCTCCCCTCCTCTCCTCTTTTCTTCCTTTCCTTCCCTTTCTTTTCTCCCTCCCTCCCTCCCTCTCTCCCTCCCTCCCTATCTCTTCTTCTCTTTGTGTGTATGTGTGTGTGTGTGTGTGTGTGTGTGTGTGACATGTGGATGACAAAGAAAAACTCATGGGACTTGGTTCTTTTCCCCCTCCACATTAGGTCCCAGTGTTTGATCTCGGGTCACCAGACTTAGCAGCAGCTGCCTTATATACTTTGATTCCTCTCTTTGCTGACACCTCCCCCCACCGGCTATTTTCTGATTTGAGTGTGTACATGCTCCTGAGATGTGTGGACTCCTCCTGGAGACATTTAGGGACCTCTGTATTTCACAGTTGAAGGGACAGTGAGCATGTGGCTTTCCTATGGTCCTGGAGGAGTGCCATGGGCTATGCCACATGGCTTCGATGTGTCTGTGGTGCCTGCTTGCACCTTTCTCCTCGTTTTAACCTGTATTATATCAGCACGTAGATAACACTTAGGAAATCCTCACCTGATGAACAGTCCTTTGTTTTACAGTAAAGGAAACAGATTACCAGATGTGCAAGGCTTGGGTCTCAGTCAGCCCAGCACTGGGGTCTGAGCCTGGTCTACTCTGCTGTCCTCAGCCCCACTGAGTGGTGATCCAGTAAGTGTACCGACAGCTTCTGAGCACACTCAAGTCTTAAAGAAACCTCGTTCTCAATCCTCACCCCAACCTACAAGGGAATCCTTTAGTTCTCTCTGCTTTCGCCTGTCTCGCCTGTACCCAGAGCCTGAAGCCTAGGCTCCAGGTCGATATTGTTGACTTTGCAGAATCTATCAAAGGAGTTATCTAGGAGACAAGGCTTTGGGCACACCACGAGGGAGTTTCTAGACTGAGTTAACTCATGTGGGAAGACCCACCCATAATGTGGGCAATGCCATTCCGTGGGCGGGGCCTCAGACTGACTAAAACAGAGAAAGCGAGCTGAGCACCAGCAGCGGTTGCTCTCTGCTTCCTGACAGCGGATGCAGAGTAACTGGCTACCTCATGCTGCTGCTACCTACCGTGCCATCCTTCCCCACCGTGAAGGACCGCACCCACAAGCTGAGAGCCTAAATAAATCCTTTCTTCCGTAACATATTAAGGTAGTTTTTCATAGCAATGAGAAAAGCAACTATCACCCCTCCCTAGATGTTCTCTTCGTCACCCTCTACTCATGGTTCCCCGGCAACAAATAGCAGAAAGTGGATTTATTAGAATCACTTACAGGTTGTGGTCCAGCTAGTCCAGCAATGGCTATCTACCAGAAGAAGGTCCAAGAATCCAGTTAGTTGTTCAGTCCACAAGGCTGGATGTCTCATCTGGTCTTCAGTGTATACCAGAATCCTGAGGAAGTGGCCTCTATTGCCAGTGAAGGAATGGACTTGCTATTGAGAGCAAGCAGACAGAGCTTTTTCTTCTATGTCCTTTATATAGGCTACCAGCTGAAGGAGTGGCCCAGATTAAAGGTGGAGCTTCCCACCTCAAAAGGTCTGGATTAAAGGAATGTCTTCTCACCCCAGATATCCTAATTAGAGGTGGGTCTTTCCACTTGCAAGGATTAATTAAGAAAAAAAATCCCTCACAAGTGTGTCTAACTATTTGGGCTTTAGTTAATTCCAGATGCTGTCAAGTTGACAACCAAGAATAGCCATCACATCAACCTTCAACCCCAAAGTATTCTCCACAAAATCAGACACTGGAACCCAGCCTCCAGTGTGTCAGTGTGAAGAACAGTGAAGTTGGAAGAGCAGACTCTTCACACGTGGGATTAGTGGCCTTATAAAATGTCAGGAAGAGATTGTCTGACACCATCATACAAGGTTTCAGCTAGTAGAGGACATTTATGAAGCAGAGTGAATCCGCAGAAGCAGAGGAATCCATAGGCACCTCACACATCCCAGATCTGTCATCCGTCCATTACCTTGGTTGAAGTCTTTTGACATAGCAACAGCAGTGTACTTAGATACTTCGGATCCCAGCCAGATACTTACCTTCCAAGCCAGACATGTGGAAGCTGTTACCTACACTCTCTCTCCACTTGGTCAACCTTCACAGCTTGTGAAGGTCACTAGGGATCTCTCTGCTGAATCTCACAAGCACATTCAAATTCCATCTTTCTGGGCTCATCAGCAGTAGTGTTTTGTCTATTGGGTGGTTGGTGGTTAAGGATCTTGGTACGTAGCTCAAGTTGGCCTTGAATTTGATATGTAGCCAGGCTAGCTTTGAACTCTAAACCCTCTTGAGCCAGCTTCTTCAGTACTTGGATTACAACTGTGTGCCATCATGGTTGTCTCTATCTGTATTGTGCAATGTGTCCCAAGCTTAACTCATCATCATTTTCATTTATTTATTTATTTATTTGCTTGTTTGTTTATGCATATGAGTGCCCTATCTGCATGTATACCTGCATGAGAGAAGAGGGCATCAGACAGCAAAGGGCATCAGATCCCGTTATAAATGGTTGTGAGTTACCATGTGGTTGATGGGAATCAAACGCAGGACCTCTGGAAAAGCAGCCAGTGCTGTTAACCATTGAGCCATCTCTCCACCCCTCATCATCTTTTTCTAAAACTTTCATCTCATTTAGGCTACCTGCTACCCACTACCATGTTCCTTGTCTCACTCAGTGTCAATATTGTCTGTCTTTCCATTTGAGCCCAAACACATCATATTGAAGTCTTCTGTGATCAGCTCTCTCATTTCTTAATGCTGTCTCTAATCCTTGATGGTTGAAGGGCATACTATTGACCCACCAGAAGGACCAGGCTTGTCCACTTCACCTCTCTGACTCCTCATCTATGAAACAAGATGTCCTAATCAACTTTCCAAGCACTTTACCAATGAAGCCTTCTTCTTAGCCCCAGAAACCCTATTGTACAACAAAACCAATACTGCTCGTATTAAACTAAGTATGTACGTGAGTACTAGGGAATTGTAGTGGCACACGTAAGCACACATGAGGCCAGGGGTGTTCCTGTCCCATTCTTCACCACCATGTATCCTGCCAGTCTTCCTGCTTGGAGCATCTCCTGTTTTAACCACTCTCCTTGCCATAGGGGCCAAGAGTTTTTGATATCTGTGGCTGGTTGTGTCAGTTTTTCGAAGGATGGGACTGGCCCCAACAGCCCTGTGCTGAGTTCTCATCCTGGGCTTGGAATCAGAGACCTTTTTCTCTTTGGCTTGTTGGCTGCTTTAGCCTCATCTTTTCAGATACTCCTCTAGGCCTCAGTTGCATCACAGATAGCCAGGTATGCTAGTGCAGGTCTCTAACTTCAGGCCCGGGAGGCTGAGGCAGGAGGATCTAGAGATCGAGGCTAGACCAGGCTACAATAGTGAGTATCAGGCAAACCTGAGTTATATAGGGCCACTCTGTCACAAAGGAGAGAGAGAGAGAGAGAGAGAGAGAGAGAGAGAGAGAGAGAGAGAGAGAGAGAGAGAAGGGAGGGAGGGAGGGAGGGAGGAAGCAAGCACATGTCTATAACCCCAGCACTTGGGAGGTGAAGGCAGGAAGATCAGGAGTTTAAGGTCATCTTCAGCCGCATAGTCATTCTGAGGCCAGCCCAGTCCACATGAGACCTCGAGTGGTGATAAAAGACACATACACTGCATTTAAATAAGCGCCGCCTTATCTCCCTAACATACCTCCGAGCTTTCGCCCTCTGGCTTTGCTGATCTCTTCCTGGCCAAGCTCCCTCATCTGCTTATACTTTGTATTTTGGAACTATGTCTTCCAGGAGGCAACCCTGCGCTGTTCCCTCCCCTGACCCCCACCCCCGAGCACAGATCACAGTGGCTAGGATGCTAGGTTTGACACTGACCACTGCCAGTTCATGATCAAGCCAGTTTCTCTCAGGACAGCATGATTGAGGAACCAGAGTTCTCTGTGATTTAAAATGGCAGCATTCACAGCTAGGCCTGGTTACTCCAGGGAAGAGAAGCACACTGGCAGCTGGAAGAAGATGAAGTCATGGAGGGCTTCCTGGCAGAGGCTGAATAGGCATCTGAGTGAAAGAAAGTGTAGCCTAGGGACCAAGTGACTCTTCGGTCACACATGTGTAGCTTCAGAACACCCAAGGATCCTCACGCTCCAAGGGAGCAGGTACTTTACACCCCTAGAGTGAATTCTCTCACTTTTGCTCATTGCATCACTGTGACATGGACACGGCACAGTGGGACTTCAGACTTACTGTGTCCTTACATAATGATACCAGCATTGCTCCATGGGTGGGGCAGCCCCAGAGGACACAAGTCGTGCCCAGTGAGGATGCTTAATCTTGTTCTACTTCTCACAGGGCCCAGGAGTAGCAGCTAACAAGCCACCAGAGAATGCCCCCCAAACAAACCAGAGCCTCAGGAAAAGAGATTCCTAGTGGCCCAAATCCCAGGAGCCACTAGGGTTAGCACTTAGGAGACTGATGGTGTTAAGCTCCACCCCAAACTGGCCATTTGTAATGAGGCAGCACTGGATGGAAGAGAGTCAGCTACAGCATCCTGGATTGGGGCCCTGGGACAAGCTACAGAGGTGCCAGACAGGAAAGTTAGCATTAAAATTCTCTAGGGCTGAAGAGATGTCTCAGAGCTTGTTGCTCTTGCAGAGAACTCAGTCTCAGTTACACAGCATCTAAATGATGCTGTGCAAGCATCCATAACTCCAGTTCCAGGGAATCAAATGGCTTCTTCTAGTCTCCCTGGGCCCAGTCATTCACACGCAGGCAAAAGACATACACAAAATAACATGTCCATGGCTGGGTGCATTTATAGTCCATGGACAGAGCTAGCTCTGGGAGAACATGTCTGGGGAGGCAGAAAGTGAGGGCTCTGGACTCTCACAGGAGGAGGAGGCTACTCTCTCCTGCTCTGATTTGTTTCAGGTGCCTGGGTCTGTTCCGAAGCTGCCCGCCAAGTGTCTTAGCCCTTTGGGGCCTCCCAATCCATTTGGCAACAACAAGGGAACTGGACCAGAGGCTCTCTATAGAGTTCACTGGCCACTAATTCTACAGCAGAACTGCCCACGCAGCCCTAAAGTCATTAAGGCAGCACTGCCCAATCTCTGCTGTGGGAAGTTAGAGGCCCGAGAACCACTGACAGTCTGGCTTTATAGGAGATTGGTCCAGAACCTCCAAGGACAGTGAGAGAAATGGATGCACAGTAATACTCAGATATGTGGGTTTCAGCGCCTCTTCCACAGTACGCCCCAGGGAGACTGGGCAGGCAGAAGGCTTCTGATTTATCTACCACCAACTGCCTGTGTGACCTCAACCATTCACTTTTTTCTCTGAACCACTTTTATTTAGGGAAAAGTGGGTGGGAAGGGGGGTGCTGGGCAGAAGGAAAATCCCAGTTGTATAGTACACAAAACTGCTTGATTAAGAAAAAAAATAAAACCCTGGCTCTGGTGTTCGAGAATCTCCCAGAAAACTTGGCACATGGTTCCAGTCAGTGGGATCCTCTTTTCGAAACTGTTGAAACCTTTGGAGAAAGGTACCAATTTGTACTTCCTGGGATGAGAAAAGCAAAAAGAATATTTAAAAAGATGCAGCATCTCTGCTGACTGGTCCACTGGGGGAGAGCTCAGCCAAACTCACGTCAGATACTCTTATCAATGAATTCACCAATCAAAATTGTTGCCACAGGTTCAGGGTGGCCTGGGCTGCAGTTGCTAAGCATTTACCCTCCAAATGCAAAGCAGCTGCCAGGACTTTTCTTCAGGAAGATGTGACTAGTCTCTCTCTCCTTTAAGTCACATTTAAGAACATTTTTTTCTAACTATTTAGAACATCTCTTTATCACCCAGGCCATCTGAACCTATTTTAAATTCTCTCAGAGCAAAACTGAGATTTATATCTGTCTCGGGAACCAGTCTGAGAAACTGAAAAAATAAAATAAAATAAAACCTTCAACCTCATTTCTCTCTGGGTAGACACCAGAGAGAATGTCTAAGTTGTTCAGGCAGACTGGCTTGCTAGAGAAGGAGCCAGTGTCATGGCCTGGACGTCTAGTTACTAGACAAGCTCTGACATTGACCTAATCTGACCGGAAGGTGACACATCTATGGCACCCTGTCACAGTTTGATTTCTACAGTCATGAGAGAGGGTGCAGACACAACTTTCTACAGGGCCATTTTCACTTTTGCACTGGAAAGACTTCATCAGAAGAGAGAGGAAGCTGGAGGCGGTGCTGAAGAATCCAAGGCACTGCTCTAACATCACTGAAGAGGAAGGAGCATCCGACAAGCCAGCATCCCCAGGCCTGGGCAGCTGTCAAAGGAACAACTCCAAGGTAAAGGCCAGGCTAGCATCTTCCCACCCAGATGGAGGGAGAGGAAAGTTACATCAGAAGAGAAATGGAATTCATTGCGGAGCAGAGGAGAATGTGTCAGCTGCCCCTTACAGCTCCTGAGCTGAGTCATTACTGAGGCAAGTGCCACTCCTCAGGGCTCAGGTATGGCTAACAAGACCACAGAGACTACCATGCAATGGTGGCGCACACCTTTAGTCCCAGAACTTGGGAGGCAGAGGCAGGCGGATCTCTGTGAATTCAAGGCCAGCCTGGTCTACAGAGCAAGTTCCAGGGCTACACAGAAAAACTCTGGAGAGAGAAAGAGAAAGAGAAAGAGAGAGAGAGAGAGAGAGAGAGAGAGAGAGAGAGAGAGAGAGAGAGAGAGAGAGAGCACGCTCAGAGTAGACTACACAACACACACACACACACACACATAGGAAATGCTGTGATAACAATGATGGCTGAGGGAAAAACTAATGCATATTCTACTCAAAGCCTTCAAGCATCCCCTGTTGCTCTGGTTTCCAGATTTGTCCTGATTTTCCAGTTCTATCTACTGACACCCATCAGTGACACACTATGGAAGGCTATGGGATGACTGTGACCAAAGGGTCACTTCCTCAGTGCTTGGTCATGGGCTATTTTAGGAGGGAGGGGTCTAGATAGAGAAAGTAAGTATGGGGAGACTGCCTTAGAGGTTGCACATGGTCCTTTGTCCCTGTCTCCTTTGCTTCCAGTCCTCCAGGAGGTAAGAAACTCAAGCCTTGTGCTCTCACCGCCATGTCTCTCTATTTAGACACAAAGGTTCTGGCAGTGATGGGCTGACACCCTGGGACTGCTGGCTCTCACAAACTCTCTGAGCTGTTCTTGATCACAGCTATGAAAGAGTTCACACAACAGCAGAACTGTAACAGACCAGAGGACTCCTAACCCACCCTACCTGCTGTCCTCCTGCCTCAGCCTCCCAAGCACTGGGATTACAGGCAAGTGCCACCATACTCTGCCTACTTGTTCCTTATCTGCTTATTTTTCCTGGTGAGTAATGCTTGATCTTGTTCATGGAGCCTAGCTCACAAGCCCACTGTGCTGGCTGGTCTTATGTCAACTTGATATACAAACTAGAGCTATCTGAGCGGAGGAAACCTCAACTGAGAAAATGCCTCCATAAGATCCAACTGTAAGGCATTTTTAAAATTAGTAATTGATAGGAGAGGGACCAGCCCATTGTGGATGGTGCCATCCCTGGGCTAGGGGTCCTGGGTTCTATAAGAAAGCAGGCTGAGCAAGCCATGGGGAGCAAGCCAGTAAGCAGCACCCCTCCATGGCATCTGCATCAGCTCCTACCTCCAGATTACTCTCCTGTTTGCTTTCCTGCCCCGACTTCCTTTGTTGATGATATGAAGTGTAAGCTGAATAAACCCTTTCCTACCCAACTTGCTTTTTAGTCATGATGTTTTGTTGAAGCAATGGAAACCCTAAAATACTCGCAGAATCCTTCATCATCAGCTTCTCAGAGATAGGCATTCTCTGCTAAAATTGCTCTCTAAAAACACTGGGCCATGCTTGGGGTCCACTTCCTCTTCTTGCACACCCACGGAGGTATTCAGCCCACAGTTTCTTCTGCCTTTCTTCTGGTGGCCATGGCCCATGACTTCTTTGTGATTCTCTGGTATCCATATGACTCCACAAACCAACACTGCAGTAGAAACCATGCCCAGACCCTCATCCTCCTCTTGCCCACTCTGGAATTCTCACAGATTCCCAAGTAGTATGGTTAACATCTCCGACATCTACCACTGCTTCTGTGACTACTTAGCTATGGCCTGGGCCTCATGCTTAGGAACTTTCCAGACCCTCATGTACTCTGTGTCACCATGATGATGTCCTCCCTCTCCCCAACCCTCTTGGTGTTGCTCTCCAATGTCTGAATCCCAGCCTTGCTGATTGCCTCAGTTCTAGTCCAGGGTGTTCGAAAATCTTCTCTACCTGCACCTCCCACCTTTTAGGAGTGGACATTTTTTTAATAGTTGAGATGTTGATGTCCCTGAAAAGCCAGTGTATTAAAGACTCGATCCTCAGGGTGATGCTTCTGAAAGCGGCAGTTGGTACAGTCATGTCGGAAAACATGATTTTGTCATGTTGAAGTCAGGTACTCTTTGATCCGGTATTTGTGCAACTCATCAGATGTTCATAAAACACACCAATTAAAACATTGGGCTGGCTCTGCAGTTCTGAGTGTTTGCTGCTCTTCCAGAGGACCCAGGTTTGGTTCTTGTTACCCATACTGAGTAGCTCTGGCTCCTGGGCATCTGATACCGCTGACCTCCATGGACACCTGAACTCTCATGAACATATGCACAATCATAATGTTTTAAAATGAAGTAATCACATACATGTACAACAGCATGGGTCAGTCTTACAGTGTTACCCAACAGGATTAAGACTCAGATTGATGTATGGTCATTAGGTTTATGTTACTATAACAAATTCTGGAGGTAAGTCAACTTACTAAGAGAAGGCCTTAGTTTTGCTTCACAGTACTTGGAAGTTGATTCCATAATGGGTTCGCTTAATTGCTCTGCGTCTGCAACAACACATATACATTTATATGAGGAAGAAATTGTTCACTTTGTGGCCAGGAGCTGAAAAGAAGAGAAGAGCTGTGGCGGTTTGAGTGAGAACGGCGCCCACAGGTCAAAGATTTGAATATGTGGTCACCAGGGAGTGGCATTATTTAAAAGAATTAGGAAGTGTGGCCTTGTGGGAGGAAACTTGTCACTGGAGATGGGCTTTGAGGTTTCAAAAAGTCCATGCAGGCCCAGAATCTGCTCTTTCTGATGCCTTTGGATCCAGATGTAGAACCCTCAAATCTGTCTCCAGCATCATGTTTGCTTGTGTGCTGCCATGTTTTTTTGCTATGCTGATAATGAACTAAACTTCTGAATGTCAGTCACAATTAAATGCTGTCTTTATAAGAGTTGCCAGGGTCCTGGTATCACTTCACGACAATAGAATATTGTCTAAGTCGGGAGCCTAGAGTGACAATACACTCTTGTAATCCTAGAATTCGGGAGGTAGAGACGGGAGGATCAGTAACTCAAGAGCATCCTCAACTACATAGTGAGTTCTAGGATAGCCTGGACTATGTGAAAGTCCATCTCAGAAAGAAAGAGGGAGGGAGTAGAGGAGAAGACAGAGGAAGAGACCAAGGGTACATTTCTAAAACCTCTCATTAAGGCTCTATTTCTTAAGAGTTTCCCACACCCTTTAATGGTTCTAGCTAGAGGAACAAGCCTAAAATATACAGGTTTCAGGGCCCTGTACTTCAGATCTAAACTACAGCAGTATGCTGTGTATTAGTCAGGGTTCTAAACAAACAGAACTGATGGAATGAATATTACACACATGCACGTGTGTGTGTGTGTGTGTATCTGTGTCTGTCTATTTGAGTGTGTTTATAATTAAACTGGCTTAAAGGCTGTAGTCCCAGTAGTCCAACCATGACTATCTCATATCACTGTGTGACATGTGACTGCATTTATTGTATGTCAGACATCCCATCTCTGTGATAAATGCCCAAGGGAAACAGTTAAAAGGCAGGAAGATTTATTTTAATTCACAATTTCAGACATGTATGATCAGCTGGCTCTATTGTAGTGAGACTGTTGTGTGGTGGACTATCATGGTGGGAGACGGACATGCCAGGGCAAAGCTGCTCAACCTAAGGAAGCCAAGAAGCAGAGAGTGACCGTGGGCTGATAGGAATGCCCTTCACATTGTGCCCGCCGAGTCACAGCTCTAGCCAGTTCCCACCTCCTCTTCCCCACGCCATCCTAGCAATGCCTCTGAAACTGTCAGCCCAGAAGGGCCTTTTCCTCTTTTAATGTCATTTGCTCAGGTATTTTGCCATAGCAATGGAAATCTGGCCAACACACTCATGCAGTCATTTTGAAGCCATGAAGCTTTGCTCGATTACAAGGACAATGTCTGTAGTGATTTAATTTCTTCAGTGTATGTTCTCGGTAGCAAATAAAAATATCAGATTCTCATGTTGTGTTTTCTCTTTTAATTTCAAATAGTATGGTTCGCTTTAATTTTACTCTCTCCTTTGCTTCTCCATAATATACTCCTAGATATTTATCTAGTAAAAATATTGCTTCTCCTTTGAAAACTCCATTATATCAAACACTCTTTTTGGTTTTGAGGAATATATACTTTAAACAACCTGTTCACTGTTTTTGTTTTTTGTTTTTTCTGGGTGTGTGTGTGTTTTTTTTTCTTTTTTGTTTTTTATTGGTGGTGGGTCTTTGTTTGTTTGTTTTTTTGTGATGAGAATTCTCTGGTTGGCCTTGAACTCATGGTGCTCCTGGCTCCGCTCATAAGTAGCTGTGACTACACGTGTGTGTTCCATCAGGCTTGATGGTATCATTAAAGTAAGAAAATCTCAGTCATTAGATGCTGCGTCCACAAATGTGGGCACTGGACAATGCAGTCCTAAACAACTGATGGATCAAAGAAGAAGTCACAAAGGAAATTAGAGACAACTGTAAGAGGAATGAATATAAGAACAGTTTGCCAAAACTTGTGGGATACAGAGAAAGACATGCTTACACTACAGGGAAAAACTCAAATGGCTTGATTTTCAACTATAAAGAAATGAGAAAGGCAGGGCAAGCTAAACTCAAATATACAATAATCAATACATCATAAAAATTAAAGCAGGAATACCTGAAACAGAATTAAAACAGAAGACAAAGCTTGGGATGGCTATTTGGATACATCAGCATTTAGTCAGGCTAACCAAGAAAAAAAGAAAGAAGACTATTACAAGACAAAGTGAAACAGAGACATTGCTATCAAGTATATAAAAATAAATAACAAATGTGTACCATTATTCAGTATCTGAAACAAGGCTGGATTTATCACTATTTGTGCTCACTGGTCATAAAGTTAACTTGCTACAATCTAGACTCTTCCACGAAGAGCATCTCAGTGAGAAATCTTGTAGCTCAGTTTGGCCTGTGGGTATATTTGTGGGGAACTGTCTTCATCACATTAATCGAGGTAGGAAGACCTGGCCCACTGTGGGTGGCACCACTCCCTGAGTTTGGGTCCTGGATTGTGTAGGGGTGGCGAAAGCAAGCTGGGAAGTATGAATACATGCACTCATGCTCTCTCTGCTATTGACTAGACATGAATAGCTGTTTCGAGTTTCTGATACTCTGACTTCCTCAAGACAATGGACTGAAGACAATTGTGAGCTAAAACAAACCCTTCCTCCCCTAAATTGCTTTGTATCAGGGTATTTTGTCTCAGCTTCAGGAAGTGGATCATGGGTAGTAGCTTACACATGGGATGCTATGCTGTGTGGCACAGTCTGCTTCTTAGTGCACAGGGCTGAGGAAAGCGGTGTATTTGTTACCTCTCCCACAGTGGTGACAGAAATAAGCAACAGAAACAATTTAAAGGAGAAATGATCTATTTTGGCTCACGGTTTCAGGGCATTTGGTTCATAGTTCATTCACTCCCTGTGCTTAAATGGAAGCTTCATGGCAGAATGTACATAAGAAGGGAAGAGAGCGGGAGAGACAGAGACAGACAGAGACATAAAAAGCACAATGAAAGAGAGAGGGGGACGGGGAAAGAGAAGAGAGTTACAGGAAACAACTAAGGTAAGCCATAAGGACAGGCTTCCATGGATTACTTCCTTCAGCTAGGCCCCGCTTCTTATTCATTGCCATCTCTCAGAGGGAACTAACCCACTGATTAGGTCAAGGCCCTAAGAATCTAGTTTCTTCCCCTGGTAGCCAGGCTCATCGAACATGAGGCTCTGTTGTAAGGTTCATATTTAGACCAGGAGTTGACAGACCTTCCAGGTAGGAGAGGGACTGATTTGTCTTCAGCTGCAGAGGTATTTACTCGAGTGCAGTGGTTTGCATGACCAGCTTTTCAGAGGTATGTACACTTGCAGGGAGCAGTCATTGAATAATTCAAAAAGTTTGAAACAGGCTCTGGTGACTGCTGTTACGGCTGCAGCCTGCCATTTCCTAGAAATGGGAGGAGTTTTATTCTTAGAAGGAATAGAACAAATCCTATCTCAACTCGTAATTTTATAATAGTATTTAGAATACACTGTGAGCAAAGTCTTCCAGACAGTGACCAAGGCCCTAAGTGGGAACTCCAGACCCTTCCCCATCGCCACCATTGTGTGCAGGTCACCCACTATGACCTGCATTCAAATAGCTAGGCAAGATAGTTTCTAAAGATAAAACAGCCCTGTATGGACAAACAATTCCAGGAGAGAAACTGGACTGCCACGTAGCTCCCTGAAGCTGCTTAAGTAACTTCCTGTCTCCCAAACCTCATATATAAATCCCAAATTTAGCCCCTTCCCTTTGGCAGACACTCTTTCCCACTGTGTCTGCCCCTTAATGTTTGAAGTAAACACTAGTCTATTGGGGTCAGTCTCTGGGCTATTCTGCCTCCTTTGAGCTGTGTCAGAATCTAACAGCAGTAAGTCTTAAGATGGTGGCTTTTTAAAAAAATTATTGCTAATGTTTTTACTATTTTATGAAAGATAGAATAAAATAAGAAACATTTAAAAGGGGAGTATAACCTTTGTTTTTATTTATTTGTTTTCTACTTAACAACTGCTGCCTCCTTGTGGGTTCCTCTAGTCTGTATTATTTCTCTAGTTTCAGTAAATCATACCAAATAGCCTCCAGGTCTTCTTGTGCTGCCAAGTGGTGGCTTTCTACAGCTTCCTAAGGATCTCTGTGGTAGTGTCTGAGAAACAAGAAACAGAGCGAGAGAATCATCAGTCTGGTAAATCTGTGGAATTATTTTTAACTTGAGGGTAACTAGAACTCTCCTGAAATAGGCTCAATATTTACCTTTGTCTCACCAAGTCAAAAAGCTGTGTGCATGAATTTATCTCAAACCCAAGACTCTGTTCAGGGAGGCATGAGTTGCTGTGTACAGAGTAAGGCAGTGTTTGCAGTCCCTGCTTATTCAGTCTATGTGGTACACGCACGTGCACGGGTGTTTGCCTGTGTAGACCACAGAGGGACCCAATGCCCTTGTCTGGTCTACACAGGCACCGAGCATGCATGTGGTACATGTACATACAAAACTCTCATGTGTATAAGATTAAAATAAATGTCTTTAAAAATAAATCATAATTAAAAAAAAAAGTATGGCAGAGAGAGAAGAGTCTAAATGAGCAGGGCACAGGTTTAACACAAAGAGGAAGAGAAGAAACAACATTCTACTCACGCAGGAAATGAAACAATCAACTGAATTACAGGAACCAGGCAAATCTTTCTCAGCAATAATGCTCAATGCAAAGAATCTTAACACTGTGGCTGAAAAATGCAGACTAGGAGACTGGATTTAAAAGAAAAGACCTGTTTTTTGTCTAGAAGAAACATACCTCACTAGCAAAGACACGCAGAGAGGAAGGGAAAGGATACACACCAGCAGACCAAATGAATAGAAGCCATCTAGTTTTCTACAAGATGGCCAGAAACACACATGGGAAAAAACATTTTCTGTTCAACAAATGGTAGAGGAAAAACATGGTGTTCACATCTAAAAGAATGGAACTAGATTCCCACCTCTCACTTTATACAAAACTCAATTCAAGAAGAATCCATGATTTCAGTGGAGGACTTGAAGCCACTAGAGAAAAAGCTTCAAGGTCCAGGAATGAGCAAAGACTTTCTGAAAAAGATTCTAATACCGAGAAGTCACAGCAAGAATTGGCAAGTGAGACTGCACGCGGTGACAGAAAAGGGAAGTATTGGTGGAGCAGAGAGGTTTCTGAAGGAGAAAGTTTTCTGCCAGCTGTACATGGAGTAGTCAAAAGCTCTGGTATCTATAACAAATTAAAGAATCAAATATCCCTAAATAATCCAATCAAAAATGGACAAATGTATTGAACAGAGAGTTCTCAAAGGTGGAAATACAGATGAAAATAGGTTCAATACCCCTAGCTATCAGGGAGATGCAGAGCAAACAGCAAGGGGAGCCTGTCCATCTCACCTGTCAGAACGGTCATCCAGAAGCCAACAAGATGGCTCATCCTGCAAAAGTGATTGCCATACAAGCCCAGCCATCCAGACTCGATCCCTGAAACCTGGAGGAGAAGAGAACCAATACACACCATGGCACATGCACAACACACACATACACACACACACACACACAAATAAAAATGAGAAGAAATCAAACAACAAAAAAAGTGCAGATAAGAATACAGGGAAAGGAACTCTTGTACAGTTTCCTGGGGGGGGGAACCCTAAAACTAGAACCACCATACAGCCTGCTTCTGCTGCATATCCAAAGTAATCAAAACCCCACACCGTGGAGACAACCATGTGCCTGTGCTTATAGAAGCACTATTTACAAAAGCTAAAATATGGAATTGGCCTAGATGCTCATGAGCAGGTGAGAAAATGTGGTATACATACACACTGAAGTTTTATTTGAAGATAAATTATGAATGAAATTACACAATTTAAGGAAAATGGATGAAGCTTCCACAGTGGCGCACACCTTAAATCCCAGCACTTGGGAAGCAGAGCCAGGTGGATCTCTGAGTTTGAGGCTAGCCTGGTCTACAGAGTGAGTTCCAGGACAGCCAGGATAATGTAGAGAGACATCTGTTTCAAAAAAACAAAATACCTAAAACCAACACCACCACCAAAGGAAGATGGTGAAGATGGAACTTGTCAGGTTAAGTAAACCAAGCCAGACTCAAATAAGTTTATTTTCTCTTATATAAAAAAATAAAATTTAAATATATATGCATATGTAAATGACATGGAAGTAAAAAGGGGACTGCTTAGTTGGGTAGAGGAGAAGCAGCAAGTGGAGAGAGCTAAGAGCAAGGGAAGACTCGGCTCACATGGGGACACATTCCCTTCACGTTGAATCACATTTAACCCCTTCTGTCATGAAAGCAGAGAAGAGACATTTGGAAGAAGGAGAGTGACGAGTGAGAGGGGGCACAGCAGAAGGTACCGGGGTGACTATGAACAAAGAATAATGTCATACATGTGTCAAGTTTCATGATAACTAAAAAATAAACTAATAAAAACTTTAAAAATGTATAAAAAAGCTTCCAAGCCTTAGTATAAGCCAAGGCATGTTACACGATATGTCCAAATTGATTTAGTTTATAAAAAGAAAGACAACAGGCACAAAAATGCTTAGAAAAGCCTGGAAGAAACATAAATCCAAAGGTGATTATGCCTGGGAGGAAGGACAGGGAAGGGACTGTGAAAAGGAGTCTTCATTTAACAAAGTTCCACACTCGTTAGTCTACAGCAAGGGCGTGTTGGAGGGTGGCTCAGCAGTTAAGAGCACGGGATGCTCTTCTGCGTGACCTGGCGTCTATTCCCAGCACCACGCGGCGGCTCACAGCTGTATGTGATTCCAGTTCCGGGAAGCCAGTGTGAAACGCCATGGACTTGGAGGCTCGGTGAGACTCAGGTCTCAGCCGATAGAGGGCAGACCACTGAATTGCTGGCCCAGAATCGGAGCCTTGGTCCAAACCCTGACCTTGGCACTCTCTACTCCTGCATGCATTATTCTGCTTCTGTAATTCTGTTGTCCATCTTTGGGGGGCTTGGGCCATGGGACAGCCTCCATCAACTCCTTCCTTTGGGCCAGACGGTCTTGACATCTTCCCTGGTGGCTGTGTAATTGAGATGGGAAATTAAGGGTGTAACTGTTTCAGGCGATGGAGTCTGGAACCCACGAGGCTTGTTAATGATGCCATTTTCATTATCAGCAGACCTCAGAGCCAGGACTTCTACTTTACTCCACAAAGTTGTTGTCTGACTGCCAGCTCTGTGGTCCCAAGAGCCAGCTTGAAGGAAGAGTCCCAGAGAGCCTGACTCCAGGGAGGAGAAGAGGGCTTAATGAACCGTGGCTCCGCCCCCTCTGGCTCCTTCTATCAACTCCAGGTGTGATGCCTCTCTGGATCACTAGATAGACCAGATCAGACAGGTAAGATGGCTGAGGGCGGAGGATGCAGAAGCAGGCAAAGGGTAGGGTAGAAGATAAGGTCAAGAGCACTGGGAACTTGCAGGGCCATAGTGGAGTCTGAGGACACCCACCTTATGTGTGGATATCCTGATCCCGGAGTCACATCAGCTGTGTACCTGGTCTGTATGACTGACCCTGGATCAGACTAGGTGGCAGGCCAATCAGAGATTGTAGGTAACTAAAGGTCTGGGAGAAGGGACTTGCCAAGAGGCAAAGCCTATGACACTAGAGACCTGGAGTTACTTAACAGAAACATCTTTCAACATTCAGAGTCATGGTGGAGAAACTTCAGGTCAGAGAGGGGAAGGCTAAGGTAGTGGAGACGAGATAGAAACCAGGTTTAAGCTAGAAGCTAATATACTTACATTCTGAGACACACACACACACACACACACACACACACACACACACCTCTTTGGTGGGAACAGCACAATCAGTCTTGTGAGAGCTTGTGTGGAGTTTCAGGTTACAGTGAAGTGCAATGCCCCTGGTACCGGAGAGTCAAACTTGCAGTTGGGACCTAAAAACAGAACCTGGCCTGGGGAGATGGTTCTGTCAGTAAAGTGCTTGCAGTACAAGCTTGAGGACCTGAGTTCAGATCCGCAGAAGCCACATAAAAACAGGGCATGCTAGCATGCAGGCACTCAGCCACAACCCCAATGCTAGAGCGAGGGCAGGAGAGTGACAGCTGGGTCCCCAGAGCTCCCTGGGCAGCCAGCACAGCTGAACCAGTGAGCTCTAGATTCTGTGAGAGACCTTTTCCCAGAAACGTGAGGAAAGTGACTGAGGGAATCATTCAACATTGGCCTCTGGCCACCACAAGTAGTGCACACACACACACACACACACACACACACACACACACACACATTAACTGGGACAGTCCTTGATATACATCTTTAGGGGCATGGGCCAGCTACCTCTAAACCTCCTTTTCAGCCAAATGCACAGAAGACCTCAAAAATGTTTATTGAATTAGAGATAGTCTTTTCTAAACTCATATTTTACAGATGTGAAGAGTGAGCTCAGAGGCCCAAACAAAGCAATCAAGGCAGAAGGCTGGCCCAGCAGCCAGGACTCTTGTTTCAGGTGGGTTCAGATCTTCGTGGCTGTCTGGCTACAGAAACAGCCTCCCTAGCTGTGGACTTGAGTGAGGGCCTCACCTCTTCTGACTCTTGGTTTCTTCATTTGCTGAGGAAGCATAACCACACCCCGTAGGACTGGGTGGTAGGGATGCTGTCTGCAAAGTGCAGCCTCAGCCTGGACATTTGGACGACTCCTTCCTCTCTTCCTCTCTCTGGCTCACTCTTGGACTATTAGAGCATTCCAACAGGAAAAACCCTACCAGGCCCCTTCACACCCTTAGTAGTTGGAAGAATTCAACATACCTTCGAAATGGTAATTCAGAATTACCTCAATTACCTCTGGGTTATGGAATAAAAGTTGAAAGGAATCTAATGTTATAACACAAGGCCACTGCTTTCTAAAATACAGTACCAAATATCAAATTTTTTCAGGAGCATTTTCATGCTACTCTTTGGCTAAAGCTCCCAGACTTTGTCATCGTTCCAGCACACTCCACAGGAACAGCAGCTTAGAGGAGCAAATACTTCCAGTGCTTTGGGCGTGAGCACAAAAGACTCACTTGTTAGGTTCCACAGTGGTCCAGGCTTGTAGGGCAGCCAGGCTCATTGCAGACTTATCTCTGACCCTAGGGGACCTGACCACTGAGATCTGTTGATAGTCTATTTCTGATACTGAGAGTCCATTTTCCTTGTGACCTTGGGACAACCACAGTTCATTTCCAAGCCTCACTCCGTGTCTCCTTCCGTATGACAAAAGGGTGGGCTACACCAATTTAACTGATTTCATCACTAATGGTTCCTTTGTTGCTGCTTCATGATCACCAGCAGAGTGAGGCAAGCTGAAGGAGAAGTCACATGGCGTCTCCTCCTGCAAGTGACAGCTCCTGGGAAGGGCTGGGAGCCTTGGTCAGTAGAAACACTCAACTCTGTAACCACCCTGAAAGTGCTCCTGGCTGGTGCAGCCAGAGCCGTGTTATGTGTTGGTCACAGAGGGAAGTACGGGGCCTTTATGAGCCAAGCAGAGCTGGGGAGAGCTTAGAGGAGGAGACATCTGAGATAGTGTCACAGAAGTACGGGGCAAGAGAAGGGGCTTGCAGGTGGCCAAACTAGGGAGCTGGGGCATTTGGGGTTCAAGACCCGTCTCTGCCAGGAGTTTGCTGGCTTCTCTGTTTCTGGCCTTGAGCCTCGACACCAACCTGCCTCACTGTTTAACAGATGAAGCGGAGGAAAGGGAAGAGGATACAATTGGATTTGATGGCTTTGAACTTCTGTCCTTTGAGACCTAATTTGATCCAAGTCCATTCAATACACAGTGATTTCTTTGACCTTTCATGGCACTGAGGGAAATGATGTTTGCATGTCTTCATTGTTAGGTAATGAGGTGGTAGGCATAGGCAGGTTGGGTCATTGTGAGTTAATTCTCTGCTGTTGCTTTTCTGCTTGGTTGGTGGAGGTGAATCCCAGACACGCTTTCAAGAGCTCGTATAGTAGAGGGTCAGAAAGATATGTCACCAGCCATCTTCACTTCACCTTTAAGAGATTGACAAGCGTCCTCTGAAGTGCCAACCAAGTGGTACTGTCAGCCATGGACGTAGAAAAAGTAAGAGAAAGCCTTATCCTGTCCCTTCTCCCACGACACCTGGGCTTCCAGACTCCCCAAGGAAAGCAAGACAAAACATAGGGTTGGTAGGGAGAGGTCCGGGCTCAGTCCCAGCTCTATGGCTGACTATTGATGTTCATTTGAATCAGACTTGATCTATATTCATCAAGTTCTTAATTTCAAACATTGGAAACCTTAGTTCTGGGCTATTTCCTAATAGATGCGTCATTTCACATTTTCCTCTATAGACTAATGTCCTTATTTACTCATTTAGGGATCTAGACTTTTTAAATTAATTTATTTTTACATTTTATTTCATTTTGTTTTGCAATATTGGGAATTGAATCCAGGGCCTTGTACATGCTAAGTGAATGCTCTCCCTTGGGGAGAGCCTTAGATCATCTATAGTGTATTTCCCTTTGGTCATATTCTCCCAACTTTGCATATCTAATAATTTTTATTGTGGGATGGACATTAATATCTATAGATGCATTGGACACATTGGATAACATGCATGTCTCATTAGACACACTTCCCATTTCTCTCTTAGGCAGGTAGAGTCGGGTGCTCAGCACTTCAGGCTAATGGGTATTGGAGTCAGGTTTTTGGTTTCTTCAATAGCAGTAAGAGTCTAACCTTTCCTGGGTTATGATTCTCTATTGTCTCAGTGCTGACAGACTGTGGGAGATTTGCTTCGTTTTGGAGGGTATGGGTGAGGGCTTTAGCTGTCCCTCCCACCCACTTCCATATCCTGCTTTCCCACATACACACAGCTCGAAATCTTTGGGAAATGTTAAGAGAAGAGCACTGTGCATGTGAGGCAGGCCATCTCCTGTGGCCTTTTAAGTACTAGTGGTTCCTGGGAGATCTTAGTGAAGCTTAGCCCCCCCCCCCCCAGGCTTCTTAGCAGAGCCCCAGAATCTAGATGACTTATGGAAAGACTAGCTATACAACCAGAGTGCTTTTCTTGTCTAATCCACTCTGTAAGCCTCTCTTGATTGCCAAAATCTTGCTGCTTTCTCTCATATCCAAGTTTGCCTGCCTAGTTCAAGCCAGCCCATGATGGTCGCCAAATCAAATAGGAGACTCTGAGGGAGAAACAAAAAAAGCCAGTGATTGTACTTTCACTCTGCAAGGTCCCACAGCCTGGGCAAGTCCAGTTCCTTCCACCCTTACTGCAGCTGTGCTTCTTTAGTTTGACTTTTAGAATGTGGTCGTGCATGCCTGTAATCTCAACACTTGGTGAGCTGAGACAGGAGGATCAGGAGCTACATAGTGAATGCAAAGTCAGACTAGCCTATATGAGACCCTATCTCAACGAAATGATGATTTATGTCATTTTATCCAGGTTTTCCTACTTGTGACAGTGGGGTGTTGGGCTGCCATGACCTACTATATCCTACTAAGGAGCAAAGTCTTAGTATACCCAGCTTGCATGCAGTCAAGGGAGTCCCAGGTCGAGGAGAACAAAGAAGAAGACCTGATGGATGTGTGAACTGCAACATGCTACCGAGAACCTTGGACAAAGCTGTCCCTGTAAAGCCACGTGCTGGAGCTTTCAGTGAGTGCAAAAGTAGGGCACGGGTTGAAGAACTTGATTTTAGAGATCCAACAAGCTGAATCACGTAGTGTGGAGTCTGAGATAAGGTCTGAAGGGAGTCTTTCCTAAGCACTTTGTGTTAGTGATCCAATGATCAACCATTTACCTCTGAACTTCCCACAAGAAAGCCTGGGATCTGGGCCTGCCTTCTTGAGTTGGGTTGTTGGCTAAATTCAGTTTGGTAGACTGTTGATTGATACTTGGTAGAGCTGGGACTCAGATGGTGGGAACCAATACCACAGCCTACCATCAATCCTCCGGAGTTGGTTATAAATAACTGTTCTCAGATTAATTAAGAATAAACATTATGGAATTATTTTGACAGAATTCTTTGTTTTTCTGGTTTTCAGATGTTCCAGCCACTCATGACCCAGACCCCAGGTGCTGTTCCACTATGGAGGCTATAGCCTGCAATGGGTCAGTAGATGGCTCTACTGTCTTCTACCTGGTGGGCATTCCCTCCCTACCAGAGCCCTTCTACCTCCCTGTCTTCTTTCTTTTTCTTCTGTTCTATCTTCTTATCCTCACAGGGAACACTCTGATCCTGGTGGCTGTGGTGGCCGAGCCCAGCCTCCACAAGCCCATGTACTTCTTCCTAATCAACCTCTCAGCTCTAGACATCCTCTTCACCACAACCACTATTCCAAAGATGCTGTCCCTATTCCTGCTGGGAGACCACTTCCTCAGCTTCCCTTCCTGCTTATTGCAGATGTATCTATTCCAAAGCTTTACATGCTCAGAAGCCTTCATCCTGGTGGTCATGGCCTATGACCGCTATGTGGCTATCTGCCGCCCTCTGCACTACACCGTCCACATGACCCCACAGACAAACACTGCACTGGCAGCCAGTGCCTGGATCACCGCCCTCCTTCTGCCCGTCCCAGCAGTAGTAAAGACCTCTCAGATGGTATATAATGGTATCGCCTACATCTACCACTGTTTCTGTGACCACCTGGCTCTGGTCCAGTCCTCTTGTTCTGACACCACTCCCCAGACGCTCATGGGATTCTGCATTGCCATGGTGGTGTCCTTCCTCCCCCTCCTCCTGGTGCTTCTCTCCTATGTGAGAATCCTGATGTCAGTGCTTCGGATCAACTCCAAGGAAGGGCGTTCCAAAGCCTTCTCCACCTGCAGCTCCCACCTCCTGGTGGTGGGCACCTACTACTCTTCCATTGCCATAGCCTATGTGGCATACAGGGCTGACCTGCCCCTGGACTTCCACATCATGGGGAACGTGGTCTATGCGATTCTCACACCGATCCTCAACCCTCTCATCTACACCCTGAGGAACAAAGATGTCAAAGCGGCCATTACCAAAATTGTTTATCTCAAAGGCGTAATGTGAATGTTTGACCTCTCAGTGAAGCTAACTCTGTCCCCAGGATTCCAACTAGCTATGTTTGGCTCAGAGAAAAAGACTCAGAGTGGTCCAGTGCTCAGAGTAGAAACTCAGTAAATAAAAAAAAATGGCCAAATTAATGAATGTAATGTTGTGTAATAAAAATTCCCTCAAGCAAACAGGCTTCTCTTCAATCTAGGTAACTTGGTTCATGGCTTTTTCTCTGTACAATGAGATAATGTTAGCCTTTATTTTTATAAGAATCTAAGCTTGTCTAAAAGTTTCACTACTGGATTATTCAAAAACATTTACTAAAGAAAAAGAACATTTACAAGTCAAGAAAGAAAAACATTCTGTATAAGCAATATATATGTGTGTGTGTGTGTGTGTGTGTGTGTGTGTGTGTGTGTGTGTATTGGGGTTTTGTTGTTGTTGTTTCTGTGTTTTCTGTTTGTTTATTTATTTATGAGACAGGGCTTCACTGTATAGCCCTAGATATCCTGGAACTCACTCTGTATACCTGGGTGGCCTTGAACTCACAGAGATCTACCTGCCTCTGCCTCCTGAGTGCTGTGATTAAAGGCATGTGCCACCATGCTCTAGCCAAGAAAAGTATATTTTAAAAATTGGAAATTAGAGAGATGGCCCAGTGTATAAGCACTTGCCATTCAATGAGGATCTGAGTTTGGATCTATCCCCAGAATCCACTTAAGTCCAGATGTGGTAGCCCCCATCTGTAATCTCAGAACCCACACAAGTCCAGATATGGCAGCCCTCATATGCAATCTCAGTGATTCTATAGCAAGATGAGAAGTGGAGACAGCAGAATTCCTCAGGCCAGCTAGCCTAGTGCAGGCCACAAACAGCAGACAAAAGCTCCCATGTCAAGGTGGAAGGTGAGGCCTGACGTGTGACCATTGACCTCTGACATCCATGAGTGCGCGATGGCATGCCTGCAACCATATAGAGAAACATGAATATGCACATAGATCATGTACACATAAAGATTTTTAAAATATGCATGGCTGGGCTGGAGAGATGGCTCAGCGGTTAAGAGCACTGACTGCACTTCCAGAGGTCCTGAGTTCAAATCCCAGCTACCACATGATGGCTCACAACCATCTGCAATGGGGTCTGATGCTCTCTTCTAGTTTGTCTGAAGAGAGAAATGGTGTACTCATATACATAAAATAGATAAATAAATACATCTTTAAAAAAAAAAATAAAAAAATAAAATAAAATATGCATGGCAAAAGACATCCTATAAAAAATACAAAGACTAGACATGTTACTGGGGATGTAGCTCAGCGGAAGCACAGAAATCACCCATTAAGCTCAGCTTCCGTCATTTCTCTAATCCACATCTACAAACTCTTCAAATTCCTCCCACCAATCGATTCCAAAGGCTTAAAACCCACATGATTATCTGTAGGTAGAGCAAAACCTCTACATTTGTATCGGTCACTTTCATTATAATTGTGGCCAAAATACCGGAGAGAACAGCACGAAGGGCAGACTTCTCTTCTTCATGATTTCAAAGGCTTGCTACATGGTCACTCTGCTCTGTGCACTTATGCAGAAGAACACAGCAGTGGGACTAGGAGGAAAATGAGGCTGCTCACCTCTTAGCCGACAGGAAGCCAAGCGAGGGGAACACGAAAGGATCAAGACAAGACACAACCTTCAAAGACACACGTGCAATGACCTACCTCCTTCAAACAGGAAGTTTCTAGAAGGTCCCCAAACTGACATTAATTAGGAGCTAAGAATTCACACACAATCTGTAGGGCGTATTCCAAATTCAAGTCTAATAGGCCTCCAGCTATTGCCCATGATTTTGTTATTAAATTGAACACACAAACTTTAAAATGGGACCCCTAGAAAACCATCTCATGATCGAGTAGGATCCGTGTCATATTAGGCTCGGGCAGACTCAGAAGCTCTAAGTTGCATGAGCAGGCAGCTCAGACTGGTACTATCCACTCTCATGGCTTTCATAGTTTTCAACCAGCTTAGCTATGGCTTCGTTGGGAAATCCCTAGAATCGATTACCTTGGTGGACTTCAGGGAAGGAATTACAAATCTTTCTTTGAAGTATGCTGAGGCCTTTTAAAAAATGAACTAGGACCACATTACAACCCTATGCAGGGGGGTCCTGAAGGGCACCAACAAAGAAAACGGATCCTGTCATTGGGCAGATTCCATAAGAGGCTCTCTGATTTTCCCTCTAGGTTTAGTCCCCTGAAAAGTGAAGTCAAAGGTGCATGCCAGTCTACCAGCAATGGCTAACGGCTTCATTAGGACATCGGAAAGAACAGGAAGAAAGGACTGGTGAGCAATAGTCTAGACAAGAGCTATGGTGGTGACCTCCAGAACGGACAGTAGTTATAGGAGGAAATGCAGGCAGGGCCTGGCAGCTAGCCTGCATGGCACACCATGCTCCTGAGTATTCCCAGAAGTCAGAACACCGAATTCTGAAGTAGCTTGAGCTGGCCAGCTGGCCAGTGACTGACCCTGAACTCCCCACATCCACTTTAGTGTGCCCCCTCTCCATAGAGACCCCGTGCTATGTGTAGGGTAAAGGACTCAAGCTCACTTCTGAGTTTGAAAACCCACCAATCTCTGAGCCCACTCAAGCTCAGGGCCTGAAATCCCACCAATCCTCACTCTAGGAATTCCCACCCAGGAAATCTGTCCCCAATAAACATTATTATATAAAGCCTGCCTCCTGCTCAGCTCTTTGCTGCTTCTCCCTGAGCAGAGGCAGTTACCCTTTCCCAATAAATCTCTTGTGTGAAGTTTGACATGCAGTGTAAAGGTGGCATCAGATGGCTGGCTGTTTCTCTGGAGTCACCTGATGCTGGTGGAGAAGCCAGCTGTGGGCCAGTGCCCCGTCTTGTGGTCATGAGGAAGAAGATGAAGACAGCCTGCTGTGGATGCTATGAGTTTAACTTTGGGGATACTTGGATGACTCTGGGGTGGAGAATGAAGCAAAAAATATTTTTAGAAGAAGTTGTGGTATAAGTGAATAAAAATGAAGGTAAGGAGACCATTGATATAATGAGTAGCCATCTTCCAAAATAAAACTCTGGTAATACAAACGTTTAAACTGAGTGCTGTGGCGATCCCTGTAATCCCAGCACATGAAAGGTGGAGAACAGAATTCCAGACCAGCCTGGGCTGCCTCATGAGAACATGGATTTTTTTTTACCTCTCTTTTAATGAGAGACAAAAGACCAACAAAAGAAACTTTAGCAGAGAGTTGAATTCCAACATGTCATGGGGCTGGTAGTGGGAGGTTATCTGTACCACCAGAGACTGTCAGGGAGCAAACATCATCTAATGAATGCAAGAGGCGAGAGAGGATCTGTTGTGAAAGGCTGGAAAGCTCATCTCCACAGCAACTTCTCTTCTGGAGACGTGGTGAAGACCTGCCGGTTGCCGGCACACTGATGCGAAAGCCTGAATGCTGTTTGATATGCAGCGCTCAGAGCTGCATCTCACACACGGTGGATGGTGGTAGTCACTGGATTAGATCATGCTGTTGCTCTGTTTGGGGTTAATGTCAAAACAAATTTCTGTAACAGAGCTTCTGTTTAGGCAACTTTCCTGTCTTTAGGTTTATTTTAGTGCTGATGTAGATGAGGTTTTAGCCATGTTGTGTGTGGTGTGATTTTGTGATATTCCTTGACTCCAAACTGCCAGAAGCCCTTTCCCCTCAGAGCTGTAACATTTGTATTGGGAGAAATCTTTCCCCTCGAGTTCTATCACTTATAGTATGAACGCTCATCATCCATTCCGAGGTGATGTGCTGACCAATCACGGTTGATAGGCTTCCACTACAGGGGAGACCCCAGTAACAATAGCAAATACATGTGAATGTATTTCTGTCCCATGTGACTGTTGTGTTTTGAAACTAAAGTTTCCATATATTTATTAAGATAGCATCTTTAAATTAAGCACAGCTTGGTCCACAAATCATCACCTGTATATTGTCCCATATCTGGAAAACTTCTGAGAAGATTTTTCAGGACTGGTTTTATCTGTGAAAGAGCTGGATTTCAAATAACCTGTTCAGAAGTCTTCGTACTGGTCCAGTCCCTCCATTGGAACCTTACCTTTCTCATTCTCCAAGGTGAAACTTCTGTAGGAGAAAGCCATGAGTTTCTTTTTAATGTTTTGGAAGCTAGAAAACACTGTACCACAGGGAACATGAGCCCTTGGCTGGCCTCTTTCATGGTCAGATCTGAGGTCAGAGAAGTAGCACCTGTACTGGTTGCTGCTGGCTTTGGTTTATGAATCCTGGCTCCACGTGCTCCCCATTGCACAGTTAGAACCACAAGCCACAGACCGTCTTGTCCTCAGCTCACAGTGTTTAAACCACATAAGCTACCTTCATGAGCAAATTTGTCAATGCACATGAACTTTCCCATCCCTAGAAGAGAGGCAGATACTGCAACCCTGCCAATTATTGTCACGCTGCCAATCAGTTCTTTGGTCTTCATTGATAATAAGTGATGTGATTTAACAAGGCTATTTATGGGTAAAAAAAAAAAAGTTCATCTGGTGAAACTTAAAACTCCCTCATTATTTTTCTCTTTTAAACATCTTACTTAATACACAGGAATTAACTTTCTAGCCAGCATCTCATAGATACAAAGGACTTTGCTGTGAATACCACAAAGTCACGCAGAACAACAAACCTCATTCAAGAGATTTACTGGAAGAGACACAAGAGGGTGGCTGCCTCTGCTCACATGAGAAGCAGCAAAGAGCGGGAGGCAGGGTTTACATGGGGCTTCTTGTGGGGGAAGCTTTCCAGGGTAGGAACTGGTGGGTGCCTGCTCCACCCATGTGACTTTTAAAGGGTACTCATGATAGAAAAAGGTCACCACAAGCAGGAGTAGTGGTCAGCATGAAGTAGATGAAATGACCCTGGCCCTGAAGGGTTAAAGGCTTGATACTTTGCCAACATCTTGGTTTTACATAAGAGATCGATGACGCCTATGCTCGTGCAAACAACCCTTGTTAACCTCAGTGGGTCACAAAAACAAAAGAGAAAACAAATGAAAGGAAGACATGAAAGTAAGAGGAGGACTTGTTGGGAAAGAAGGGGTTTGGAGTTAGTGGTGGGGGGCCAAGAGAGGTAATGAGAGATTTTATGAAATGTATGTATTTTTAAAGTAGTTATGAGTAGCTCCAGGAGTATGGAGAGAGGCTGAACACAGGTCTACCAAGGCTGATCTGGTTCATTTTCTGCTAAGAACTCAAAATGCCAACAGCAAAGGCAAGCACTACATACAGGATATGAACAGCACTACACACAGGCTACGAATGGCCAGCACTCAAGGAAGCTGGTCAACTATGGATGGCACTGAATCACCTTCCTCATGAAGGGAGGGGCACTTCTTGTCTTTACAGACAGGAAACCCAGTCTGGATATGGATTTGCCCTTCTTGTCCACAGTGTATCTGCCATTGTCACCTGTGCACTTACTGCCCAAAGTCTTAGTCACCTCTCATCATCATGACAAAATGGCTGGTAGAGTCAGCCCATTTGGCTTACAGCTTTAGAGAGGCTTATGCCATGACTGCTTGGTTTGGTTCTGTGGGCTTGAGTTGAGCACAGCCAAGCTGTTCACCTCATGGTGGACAAGTAAGCTAAATCCCTACAGGATGTGCTTTACTTTCTGCAATTAAGCCCTGCCTCCTACTTTACATCACTTGCCAACAGCATCATCAAATTATGAACCCACTGATGAGTAAATCCATTGAGAAGGTGAAAGTTGTCATGAACCAATGACACAATCACCATGACTGGCAGCCAAGCCTTCAACACATGAGCCTTCTGGAAATAATTTTTATGCAAAGCATAATAACTTACCCATCATAATGATAGCCTGTAAGACCTTGCATTTGCTGAAGGCACGCAATTCATAGCAAGAGAAGTGAAGCAGTAATTCTCATGCACCTAAGAGTCGCAAATCTTATAATAAAGCCCCATCACTCAGAAGGAAGCAACCTGTGTGAAGGGACCAATAACAGATTGAAAACTCAGCTTGGGTGCTGGCTAACTGACCATAGCTGGAAATTCATACCCATATTGCCTGATAAGTTAAAACCTGTACTTTTAACAAGCAGCCAATAGGCATGACAGTTTGCAGTCTGTGCAGATTATACATGTCTAGAATTTGAGGTAGAAAATAGGTGAGCTTCTTTCCCTAGCCC
Source organism: Grammomys surdaster (assembly GCF_004785775.1). NCBI lineage: Eukaryota > Metazoa > Chordata > Mammalia > Rodentia > Muridae > Grammomys > Grammomys surdaster. Next base: position 1,814,057 of record NW_021604648.1, on the reverse strand, counting down.
TGAGAACCAAAAGAGTTCCTACTTTCTCTTTAGATTTAGATTCTGTGTCTCTAAATACCGTAACTCCTAAGAATGTACACATCTACCAAGATTTCACTGGCCTGGAAGCTGAGATCGTCATATTCTATTGAATGGGAGACCCCGTGCCACTGAATCAATAAGCTAAGAAAAACACAGCTAATTCAGCTTATTCTGATGAGGAAATACAAAGCAAGGGGAACTACTTCTGCAACCAGAGGCTTGTCTGGAAGGAAGAGTCCTATTCCTATGGCCACAATGAAAGTTAAGGGAAACCCAGCAAACCGAGGCAGGAGAGAATCCATATTGAATAGCCCCAAGTTGCTTGCTCTTGAGTGATATGCAGCCCTGGTACAGCGATCAAGGCCCTAGGCAAGAAATAGAGCTTTGGGTCAGAGAGCCAACTCTACTCCCATCCATCACTGTTAAAATGAACAAGCTATTCCATTCCCTAAGTCTCTCTGTCCTTTAGAACTTCCTGTCCTGTCCCATTGTTACCTCCTGCCTCCTCTGCTGTTGTGAGAACCAGATAATGAGAACAAAGACTATACCTATATCATTAGTGCAAAATTCTGGGCCCTCGAGGGTTGTTAGTGACAATCTTCTCATTATCAGCAAAGCCCAGGGACACATCTTGTCACCCTGGGATGAATGCTGTAGGAGACATCAGCAAGTGATTTCCTGAGAGTATGGAGTACTGAACAAGGGAAGAGGCATCAAACTGAAAAGTACCCAGGAGACCTGGCTGGAAGGAGAGGGCTGAGGTTTTAATGAGTCCAAGCTGATCCCAGACTGCTACTTCTGCCGAGGCCTGGTGTGGAGAACCACAGCGGACGTCACTGTGGGCCAGATCCACAGGTAAGCATTGGTAGGGATGGCAAAGCCAAAGAGATACAGAGAGTGGTAAAGTAGAGAGACAGGGACCGGGGTCCAGGGTCTATATATTTGGGCCAGAAAGACTGAGTATGAAAAGACAGAAGCTCTCAACATCCAGGACCAATGGGTGAACATTAGTTGTGGGATCCTGGACATGATATGATGCCAGTGGCAGACAAGGAGATACGCCTGCAGGTAAGATTCAGACCATCTGAGCCCAGATCTTCCCATAGGAAGACAGACAACAGCAGGAATCATGGGAAATGAACCTGCAGCAAATTCTGAGCTTTTAGGTGGTTTAGCCTCAATAAGCACTGGATGTCTAAGCAGTCTCTCCATAAAAATAAAATAAAAACCTTCAAGGTTGCAGATGAGGAAAATGAAGTTCAGAACGTGAAGTGACACAGGCCACATGCATGGAAGTTACAGCGGGGATCCATGTTCGGTCAGTCCTCTATCTTCCAAGCCCACACTCTTGACTCTTAAAGACCAGTGCTTTGTGAAGGGAAAAGGTGCTCTATCCCTTAGAACACAGATGGTGTCACATCTGTCTCTGCAGCCCTTCCATCGGTAAACAGAAGGGACACTCAGAAGGTGGCTCATTGAATTTGAAACTCTTCAGAGATCTTTATCTCAAGGCCATCACTGTACAAAAAAAGGGCTCAAGGCTCTAAGACTCTGTCTGAGAGTGGCTGAGCTCTCTTGATTGACAGGTATGGCTTAGCCCATTGAAGCTGGATTCAAAAAGACTCACCACTCTGGCTCATCACCACCTGTTGCCTTGGACATGGCCTACCCTTCTTTTACACTCAGATCCTTTGTTTTGAAGAGGGATGGTTTCTCCTTGGCAGTGTTGTGTAATAAGAGATGATGAGACATTTAGGTTGGGCATTCAGGTGATCGCTGCATGGTTCCTCCTTTCCCCACCAACACTGAAACTGGTAACTAGACAGCTGCTGCCTGGAAGATCTTCTAGAGCAGGGCCTGCTGGTCTAAGCCCAGGACAGCACTATTCAGACCTAGCACACACTTCAGGATAAAACAATCACAGCCTGAAAATGATACAAATACAAATGGAACAGATACAAATTAACTGTCTACCATTCAGATATCAGGAAAAAAAATTAGTCTTATCTGGTAATATCAAGATAGAAAGAGAGAGAGAGAGAGAGAGAGAGAGAGAGAGAGAGAGAGAGAGAGAGAGAGAGAGAACCTGTGCCATAATATTGTGCCCTTGGAAATTTGACCCTCTAGGTTTGCTGGGAAAGAAATGTGGGTGAATGAGCCTTTCCCCAGGAATCAAAGGCACGGCAGAGACGTCGTGCAGAAGCAGCTAGCTGGCTGTGTCATCTGGGAAACCTCTGTCCTGTGTGCACAGTCATTGCCTTATGTAGGGGAGCTAAAAATTAAAAACAAAAACAAAAACAAAAAAATGCTTTCCAGTTATTGCGTTAGTGGTTTAAGGGTGAAAGATGTTTCCTCAGATGAATGGTAAATTAGGTTGGCTCTAAAGCAGGTGAGGAGACGGTACACACGAATCACTGGGTCGGGTATCTTGGCTATTTAGTCCAAAGGAGGAGCCCAAAGTTGAGAATAAGTCATTGTTTTTCTTCATTTCAATACCTCCAAATTTATGGATAATTGGCTTCTGATTCCTTTGGGAAGTTTCTTTGTAATTGGAACCATTTTATGTCCCAGTACTGACACATCATCCCAGGGTACCATGGCACCCCTGAGTAGGGTCCACAGAGTTCTAGGTGGTGGGAAGTGTTAATCAGACAGCCTGTTGACCTGAGATAGCCTCCAGACAGGGTCAGTCAGTGAACCTGCTTAGATTTTTTTTCTTCCTGAGGACTTGTGTGCAATGAGGACAGTCATCAGGAACACCATAGAGAAGGATTCTTCCCTGTTTTGAACATTTTCAGAGTCACCCTTGCCCTGTCACAATGACAGAGCACCCCCACCCCTGACTTAGAGCCAGGATATAGACATCCCAGAGGCAGAGTGAAGATGTTTCAACTTAGAAGCAGACAAACAAGAGAGAAAGAAGCCCCAGCTTGGTGACTATGATGGGAGGTGGTGTGCTTTGCAAACCTCAGAGACATCTGGTTTTCCCAAGTGGATGGTGACAAAGGTATCAGTCTCTTAAAAATCTTGAAGTATTTTCAAAAGAGAAAGAAAAGAGTCCTGGCTTAGAAGATTTCACCCCTGCCCCAGATCATATAATACACAAAGAAAATAACCGTCTAAAGCTCCATAACATGATGAGATAGTTCTGTGACAGATTGTGTAATGTCTTTCTTCACCATTAAGATTTCAGAATAATAGAACACACCCACAAAAACATCACATAGACTTAATGGTGCAGATAGTTTATCTGTCCTTGATTTTTAAAGCAAAGAGTATATTTTGGTGCCAGAGAAAGAATTCTAACCTCCTAATTCTCTTGCTCCAGCTCTTGGTGGTTGGCCAGGTCTATGTCGTGCTGGGGAGTAGAACTAGCTTTTAGTGTGCTGGGCTGAGTCTCTCTACCCACTGAGCTACTAGAAATGGTGGGAAATACTTTATATTAATTAAACAATGATCTTGTTGTTATGTTATTCTCATGCCAACATTTCTGGTCCTTCTGTTTACAGATGGGCATGATTTCAAGATGTCTGCTTCCCACATCCTGAGCATCCGGCTTTAACCCACCATGGAGAGCATAGCCTGTAATGGGTCAGGGAACTCTCAGACCAGTTTCTACCTTATAGGCATCCCCTCTCTGCAGAAATTCCTCTTCCTTCCTGTCTTCTTTATCTTTCTCCTCCTCTACATGCTCATCCTGGTGGGGAACTCCCTGATCCTGGTGGCTGTGGTGGCCGAGCCCAGCCTCCACAAGCCCATGTATTTCTTCCTAATCAACCTCTCAGCTCTAGACATCTTCTCAACTACAACCACTGTCCCCAAGTTGCTGTCCCTGTTCTTGCTGGAAGACCACTTCCTCAGCTTCCCAGCATGCTTCCTGCAGATGTATCTATTCCATGGCTTCAACTGCTCAGAAGCCTTCATCCTGGTGGTCATGGCCTATGACCGCTATGTGGCTATCTGCCGCCCTCTGCACTACCCAGTCCACATGACCCCACAGACAAACACTGCACTGGCAGCCAGTGCCTGGATCACCGCCCTCCTTCTGCCCATCCCAGCAGTGGTACAGACTTCCCAGATGGCATTTAACAACGTTGCCTACATCTACCACTGTTTCTGTGATCACCTGGCTGTGGTCCAGGCCTCCTGCTCAGACACCAGTCCCCAGACACTCATGGGATTCTGCATTGCCATGGTGGTGTCCTTCCTCCCCCTTCTCCTGGTGCTTCTCTCCTATGTGAGAATCCTGATGTCAGTGCTTCGGATCAACTCCAAGGAAGGGCGTTCCAAAGCCTTCTCCACCTGCAGCTCCCACCTCCTGGTGGTGGGCACATACTACTCTTCCATTGCCATAGCCTATGTGGCCTACAGGGCTGACCTGCCCCTGGACTTCCACATTGTGGGCAATGTGGTGTTTGCTATTCTCACACCTGTTCTCAATCCTCTCATCTACACCCTAAGGAACAAAGATGTCAAGGCAGCCATTACTAAAATCATATATATCAAGACTCAGGCTGTCATAGGGATATTAACCTTTAAATCAAGTTAGTTCTACTCCCAGAACATTAACCAGGGGTGATTAGCACAGGCCAGGAACTCATTAAATATTGTTGAATGTCTACATTGATTATATTCTCTAAGTTTTGATATAGTGTCATCCCTGGGACATGTTAATTAAGACCAAACTGCAGACATATTTTCCTAAGAAAAGAGGTAGCTTTCCTAAAATTTCTGGGAAAAAATCCTCCCTTTAACTTATAAGCCAACAAGGGGAGGTAAGTGGTAGGCTGTTGGGACAGAAAAGCCAGACTAGCACTGATGCAGATTCTGACAATAAGTACAGGTTTAAAAGGATCCATCCACTGATACTGGATGTCTGCAGTCAGTGGCAAGGGGTATGTTTCTGAGGGGATTGATTGCACATAAGAACTTAATTTTGGTGTGAACTTGAAATTGATGTAATCATAAAGTTTGTTGATTCAAGTGTAGAGACTGTTTTGTCCAATGTTCTTTGGCTTGTAATTTTCTCCTCTGTGGACGTGTGCTTTGGAGAAGAGGTCTATGCCGGTCTATCTAGGTGATGTTTTCATCTCACCATGGCATATGAGAGTGCAAGTGATACCCATCTGCCCTAGTCACCAAGGGCATGGTGACACTGGTTGCATTGTTTGGCTTAATGAGAAACTGGTTGACTGCCTTCGAGAGGGGTTATCTGAGTGTGCGTTCTCTCTAGCAATGAGCGTGCCTGCTGAATTCCCACCTTCCCTCCCTCTTGTTGGTGTTCTTTAACTTCAGCATGTCTGACAATTATGTAATGACATTTCACTGTGACTGTAACATTAAGGATTCTCTGACTGGGGGTGGTGGCTCTGGGCCTAACAGCATGGACATTGCCGAGACTCTCACTGAGTTACTGTATGTAGTACGGAATTTAGTTTCTAGACAACTCTTATCCCTAAAGGAAGAGATTGTATAGATTACATTTGTATAGGTGAGAAATAAAGTGGAGAGAATTTAGGCCTGGGATAGTGGACTTTAATCCCAGTGCTCACCACGCAGAGGCAGGCAGATCTCTGCGAACTCAAGACCAGCCAGAGTTAGTGAGACCCTGTCTTGCACAAATAAGAAATGATTTCTGAACTCTTAAACATTACAAAGAGATTGATTTTTTTTCACATGCTCATTTTCATCTACTTATCCTGTTTGGTTACGTCTCTTCCGAACTTTTGGGTTTCCTGTTTTTATGTTAAATTTTAAGAGTTCACTGTATGTGCTAAGTACAACCCTTTTCCAGACATGTGATTAACAAGTGGGTTCTTCTAGTCAGTGACTTGTCTTTGTTTTCTTTGTGTGGTGTGCTTGTACATGTGCATGTTCATGTCATGTAGATGCAAGTGTGTGTGTGTATGAGAGAGGGGGTGTGGGTGGAGAGGGAAGGGGAGGGGGAGGGGGAGAGAGAGAGAATGTATGTGTGAGAGAGACAGAGACAGAGAGAGGAGGCCAAAGGTCAACCTCAATGTCTTTCCCGGTCATAAGTCATCTCTGATTTGAGTCAGGACCTCTTTCTGGCCTAGATCTCTCTGAGTACACTATACTGGCTGGCCAGCAAGTCTCGGGGGATCCTTCTGTGTAACAAAGTTTAATCCTTGCACCAAGAAACCTGAGAAAATGCACATCAGTAAAATTGAATAGAGTTCATAAACAGATACAAACAAGTATTAGTTGACACTAATATTTAAGAAAATTGAGGGCATTTACTAGAAAGAGTAGACTTTGGATCACTGAACAATTGGATGTCTGTCCATATGCAAAATGTAAATTTTAAACGTCACATCGCACCCAAAATTAGATTGACATGGGAAATACAAAACTATGACATTTCTGGAGACATGTTATTTTCCATAGGGAAGCAAGTTTGGTTTGGTGATGAGAACTTAACTATATCCAGCAGTGGAAGAGTCTGTCTCAAAAGACAAGGTGAAATGAAAGAAGGAACCTGACACTGACTTCTGGTCTTCAAAACCTGCACACTGATATGCATACAAATCCCGCCCTTTCTCTCTCTCTCTCTCTCTCTCTCTCTCTCTCTCTCTCTCTCTCTCTCTCTCTCTCTCTCCCTCTCCCTCTCCCTCTCCCTCTCCCTCTCCCTCTCCCTCTC
>NW_021604648.1:1766399-1807368 GCF_004785775.1 Grammomys surdaster | reverse complement strand
CCCTCTCCCTCTCCCTCTCCCTCTCCCTCTCCCTCTCCCTCTCCCTCCCTCTCTCTCTCTCTCTCTTTCACACACACACATATGCACTTGCACACACATGTACACAAATATACACACATGTACACAAACATACACACATGCACTTGCACACACATGTACACAAACACACACACGCACACACACATACTTACCCGTGCAAACACATGCACACACATGTACACACATATGTACTCACATGAATACACATCCACAAACATGTAAACACATGCACATGCATACACATACACACCCAGTGCAAACACATGCACACACATCACAACTGATTTTTAAATTTCCTTGACATTTCCAAATTGGCCTAAGGTTATTTAAGGCTGTTTAATTTAGAATATGTTTACAATCTCTGCCCGCATGCCTTATTGCTTTCCAGCTTAATTCTGTTAAGGTTCAAGAATAATAAACTTAGTCTTATACCCATTTAAAATTTCTTTCTACTTTTAAAATATGCTTCTGTTTAATAGTCCCGAGTATGGCCCATCTTGGTGGCAGTTTGCACGAGGACGTTTGTGTGCACTTGGACATGTGTTCTCTATTGTTCTGTGGAGTGTTCACCCAGATCTAGTTATCTGTTAATGCTGTGCCTTCTGTGCCTCAGGTGATTTTCTGTCAGTTTGTGCTAGCAATCATTGAGAGAGGAGCTTTAAAATCTCCAACCCTAATCAGAGATTTGCCCATTTTTCTGTCACTTCTGGAGCTTGTGTCCCCTGTATGTTCAGGGGCTCACTCAGGAGCAGACATATTGAGATTCTTGTGCCTTATGACACATTCTTTATGTTCGATAGTTTCTTGGTTATAAAAATATATTTTCTGTCATTAATACACCTACTGCAGCATGGCACATAGTTTTACACTTCTGCATCCAATGCTATCTATCTTAGTTCCAAAGGGATTTTTGTTGTTGTAGCTTTTTAGACAGGGTCTCACTCTGAAATCTTGGTCATCCTGAAACTTGATATGTAGACCAGACTGGTCTTGAACTTACAGAGATCTGCATGTCTTCCAAGTGCTGGGATTAAAAAGTGCATGCTACTTCCTTGTCTGTCTATTAAAAGGATTTCTTATAAAGAGAATATAGTTAGATCTTGCTTCTTTATCCAATCTAACATTCCTTTTTAACTGGTATGTTAAGGCAATTAACAATCTAATTACCGACTACAGTCCACCATCTTACTAGCTGCTTTTTTCCCTAGTCAATCTGTTCTTTCTTATTTTCTCTTTTTCTCTCTTCCCTCATATTACTAATTTTTAAATTGTGTGTGTATGTATTTTTTTAATCTTACAAGTATGTTTTACCTACATGGGTGTCTGTGTATCACATACATGAAATGACCATGGAGGCAAAAAGAGGACATTGGATCCCTTAGGAGTAGAGTCACAGATGCTTATGAGTTGTCTTGTGGGTGCTGGAAATCAAACCCAGATCCACTGGAAAAGCAGCCACTGTTCTTAACCACTAAGCCATCTCTCCGGTCCCCAGATTTTTAAATGTATGACTCTATGCTATCATTTCTTCAGGCTGGTTGTGATGGTTAGTAATAATTGACAAGTTGATTGCTCTAAGAGGGATATAAGATTTTAGTGATCTGCTGCATATGTCTGTGAGAGCAGTGTCAGAGAGGATAAACTAAGGGAGTAGAACTGGAAAACACAGAGAAGCATGCTGTGGAGAGGCTCACACACAGCAACAGCTTAATGCAAGAATCGGATGGAAGTGCAGACGATGGTAGTCTGTGTTCAGGAGGTTGGCAATTGGTCTAGACTCTGTCCTGTTCTGGCAGACTTTCTCTTGATTTTGTTCATGCTCTGAGACATTTTGTGAGGTTGAGTTCAGGGATGATAGGTGAATTAATCTGGAATAGAAAATTTCAAGGTAGTCCAGAATTCAGGCTGTGGTATGGTTATTATAGCTTGTTTTAGTCAGGTTTACAGTGAAATTGGGAGTTCGGCAGAAAGACTTGATAAGCTTGCAGTTTGGTCAGAAAATTCTCTCTAAAATGGGCTAATGGAGGCATTGTTTCTAAAGAATTTACCAGTATTAAAAGAAATCTCAACACTCAGGCAGAGGTAGAGGGAAAGAATGTAAGTTCAAGGTTATCCTGAGCTATGTGGGAAATTCCAGGCCTGGGTAGACTACATTAAGACCTGTCAAAACAATAGGAAATATGCTTTCAACTCATCTTAAGAATGGCTAGATTCCACCAATTGCAGTTTTGAGGGTATAAAAGAATAAACTCATCTGAAAGATCCACTCTTGAAAAGAGAGTGACTCCAAAGGGCACTGGGTTGCCTGAGAAGTTGTTCACTCTGAAGTTTACGATTATTTGGTATTGTTGGCTTTAGAGATAAAGCTTTGAAGGACAGTTTTACACACGTGTAGATATATGCCTTCCTTTCTATTGGGAAATAAGTCAGAAGTGGAAGTTCTGGGTCATGTAGTAAATGTACATTTAATCTAAAACCAATATTGCAAAAGTTTCCCAATGTGTCTCACTCCCAGAAACCATGTGTTACTCTAGTCACTCCATATACCCAGTACTTGGTGTCATCTCAGAATTGTAGCCATTCCAGTGACTGCAGAGTGACAGTCCATGGTAGCTTTGTGCCGGCTTCATTTGGTTCGGCTTTGGTTTTTGAGATGAGTTCTGTAGAGCTTGGGACTCCCTTGCTTCTGCCTCCGGACTTCTGGAGTTACAGGTTTGAGCCACTGTGCCTGACTTCATCGTGGCTTGATTTTGAACTCCTGTGTCTAGTGGCAGCATTGATATCTTCTCATGACTTCATCGTGGCTTGATTTTGAACTCCTGTGTCTAGTGGCAGCATTGATAGATATCTTCTCATGTGCCCATTAGGCATCACCATATCTTAGTCTTATGTGTGTGTCCAAATGTTTTGACTATCTGAAAAATATACTCATTCCAAATAAAATCTACTCCTACTTTCATATCTTTATGACCTACTGCATTTAATTAGGGTTGCTTGCATGAGTATGCATGTAGGGTTATATCTCCCCTAGCAGTCATTAGTTGCTAATACTTCCTCAGCTAGTAGGGAGGCCTTTTCAGCAGTTTCCCCATTCATACTGAAATGTTGACTGGTCCTATGCAGGTAACTATAGCTGCTGTAAATTCATGAGTGAAATGGACATTTTATGACCAGAAAATGGCATTTCATAGAACTTCTCTCTGTTTCTGGCTCTTTTTTTTCCAGTCAGCTCTTCTACATTGTCTCCTGACCTCTAAGGGAATGGTGGTGATATAGAGTCCCTATTTTGAGCTAAGTATACCCAACACTCATCTCTTCTCAGCATTTTGACCAGTTAAGTCTCTGTATTGACTATTACCACTGCAAAAAGGGTTTTTGAGCATGGTTGAAAGAAACATTAATACATAGAATAAATGTAAGTACTTAAAAATGTAATTTGAAAACTTGTCTGTTTAGCATAACAAAGGTAGTAAGTTCCTTATAGTAGCCAGGACCTCCCTAGTCTTGGGTTTTTGACTAGGTTCACAATACCAGGCATGAATTCACTCCTGTGGAACAGGATTTAAATTCAGGCTGAAGTGGTTACCTCTATAACAATTGTGCCACTATTGCACTAGTAGGCACTAGTACTTGCCTGGTAGGTTGAAGTTATGACATGCAGGGACCACAACGTAAGATCATTGATAACTCTGTGTTCCAGCAGCCTGCATAGTACCTCACAGCACTTGAAAGTTAGCCACCAGCTAGGTCTCAGCTTGATTTCTCTCTGTCTTGCCACCAAAGTCTATGATGTCTTCAGCAATAATGTCTTACTATCTAATTTAGTGGGCAACCTAAGGGCAGTAGCAAAAGACTATCATATGTTGGGGTATCAGGTACCTCCGTAACCAACAACTCATAAGAAGGTATCCCAGATATGGCATTGGGTTTTGTTTGTCTGTTTAAACTTGTTATCTATCCATAACACCATTGAAAACTACTTTTTAAATTATATATTTGAATCAACTTACAAAGTAGTGATTTCCATATGGATTTCATATACAATATATATAATCATTTTCCATATTTTTTGGTTTGGATTAACTCTTCTTACAACTACCATCTTTTTGCCATCCCTAGTACTCCTCATTCGATTTTAATATTACCTGTGTTCTAATATTACCTTCTTCTGCTTCCATTGTGTCTTTTCTAGCTTTCTGACCACTAAAGGCAGTTCAAATTAAACACAAAAATCTAAAGAGTCAGTTTTAGGATCTGTTAAGATGTGTTGGCTTGACTTTAGAGGCCTGGGCTATCTCAGTATATTTTCAAGTTCCACTCATTTTCTTGCAAATTTCAGTTTTCTTCCTAGTTGAATAAAATTTCATTGTGTATATATATATCACATTTTCACTTTCCTTTCACCAGTTGATGAACAAGTGGGCTGACTCCATCCCCAAGCTATTGTGAATACATGGCAATGAAAGTGAGTAAGTAGGTTCTATCTAATAGAACAGAATCCTTTTGTATATCAGAATTTGGTAGCAGAGTAATTCTGGGTTCATTTATTTCTATTTTGTGGAATAGTATGAGGAACATCAGTATTAATTTTTCATTAAATGCATAGTAAAATTCAGCAGTGAATACATCTAGCCATACACTATCCTTTGTCAAGGAAATGTTTAAAAAATTACTACTTCAGTCTCATTGCTTGGTTCTGATAGATTTAAGTTTCTTATAGTCTTATAATTTTGGTGGGTTATGTATTTCTTTCAAGTTTTCTTGTTTATTGTACTATAATTTAAAAATCTTTCCTAATGATCATCTCGACTTCTGTATTATCTGTTGTAATGCCCCCTTTCCTCTCTACTTGTGAGTCCTTCTATGTTTCTTTTAGTTAATCCAGCCAAGTGCTTGTTGATTCTGTTTATGTTTGAAAGAACAGTCTCTGTCTCATTGTTCTCTTGTATTGTACTTCTAGTCTGCGTTACAATTCTTTTCCTTTGTTCTTTGTGATTTCTCCCTTCCACTAACTTAGAGTTGGTTTGCTCTTATTTCATTAAAGACTGTGAGGTGTATCATTAACTTATTCATTTGAGATCCCTCTGCTTGTTTTTTAATGTAGACGCCCACCATGTTTGTCATAGCCCACAGATTCTGTTGTGCAGGGCTAGAATCTTCATTTGACTCTATGAAAACTTTAGTTTCTCCAGCAACACACTTTATTAAAAGGTACACAATTTAGTCTTCATGTGCTTGTATAGTTTCTGCAGTTTCCCTTGCTATAAACTTCATGCTTTGTGTGATTTCAGCCTGGAGAAATGCAAGACTTTATTTCACTTTTCTGCATTTGTTCAAAGACTTATTTTATGAATTAAAATATGAAGTGGAAACTTAAGGGTTCTTAGCCATTGTGCTAGATGATGTTTGTTTTGCTGGGGCAAACATGTGAAGGGGTATTTTCCTGAAGCAGACACAAGTGGAAGGATGCTTTGCTAAAATAGACTTGTGAAGGGACCATTTCACTGAAGCAGACACGGGTGAAAGGATGTTTTGCTAAAGCAAACACATGAAAAAACAAATGATGAAGGGCTCTTCCCTAATGACACACAGGTACTGGTCTGCCTTACATGCGTTGTTGAGCTCCATTTGTCATGACTCCATAAAGAGAAACACATCAAAAACTTCTAGAGAGGTTTCTGCAACTTCTTACCACTTCTTTGGATTCAAGCCAGTTGGCAGAGTGATGTCATCTGGAGTCTCAAGTGGAGTTTTGCTAAGACAGACTCACATACTGAGGCAAGACATGGGGTGAGGCAAGACTCTTGGAGGACACATGATGTTTGGAGGAAGTATAAAGTGGACTCAACGGACAATGACAGAGGCTTGCTTGTAGAGCTTGCTTCTTGGTCTCGAGTATTCATTCATCTTCACTTAGTTGACAGAGACACAGCAAAGAACCTCTCCCCTGATATCCCTGGTGGTCCTGGTTCTTCCTGCTGACTTATGCCAATTCAGCTGAGGCCTGGTTGTTTCTGGTAGGCTGTGCCACCACTGCTGACCTATGAACTGGATGGACTACTGGTATATTTGTGAAGGGTTTGTGAGTGAATGGAGCTGCCACTGCTGAATCATGTGAACTGAATGCTGATTTCCTGACAACACAGATAGAATTTGCTCCAGAGGACAATTTCTAAACACATCCACTTCCCCCATATCCTAATAATCTTTCTTTTCCACTACCTCTGGTGGGTGGCAGGCTAGAAGGGTGGTTAAGATGTTTAAGAACCATTATTAAGAGTAGGGTTTGAAAAATTTAAGCTTACAATAATATGACTTGTTTTAGAAAAGCTGCATGCACTCATATGAAGATTGAATAGTCTGCCACTTTGAGGTGAAATTTTCAGCAAACACTTGTTAAACTCATTTGATCTATAGTGCAATTTAGGTCTGTTTCTTTGTTGAACTTTATTGATGAGAGCAGGGAGTTAAAACTATCTTGAAAGCCTGTTTTTATCTTAAATCCAGTACTATCTGTTTTTACAAAATTTTGTTGTCCGGTATTCAGCATTCTTCATAGTGGATTGTTCTTTCACCTGTACGTAGTGACCTTAATCTCTTCTGATTTTACCATCTAAGCTAGTTTGGTTTTTTTCACATGTGATAATAGCCACATTTTGACTGGAGAGATGAACTTCCTGCAGGAAGCAAGTTGTTAAATCTTGTTGGCTAATCCAATCAGTCCGATCTTTAATTGGATAACTAAGGTCTTTGACATTCAGAGTTGGTATTGGATGGATGGACAAGTTCCTGAAGTCATGTCAGTTTTTATCTGGCTGTTTTGAACAGTCCATGCTCATTTCTCTCTCCATCATTCATCTTAGAGGTTTCCTGAATTAATAGTGATTGATCCTCTTGCTTTTCATTTGCTCATCTACTCTTCTGGTGTGAATTTTTAAATTTCTCACGCTTTTATAATTATATTTATGTCCCTTCTCCTTCTGCTCCTCCTCCTCCTTCTTCTTCTGTTCCTCCTCCTCCTCCTCCTCCTTCTTCTCTCCCTCCTCTTCCCCCCACCTCCCCCTACCTACTCCTTTACCTCCTCCTCTTCTTCTAAAATCAGGATTCCTTTAAGTATTTTTTTTCAGTGTGGTTTTCATGGTCACGGCCGGCCTCCTTCGGCTGTTGCCCCTCTTGGAAGCTCATTATTTATTCTTTGATCTTTAAGGATTACTTTGAAGGAGATGGAGATCTATGTGGAAGTTGTTTAATTTCAGGGCTTGAAATCCATCATTCTATGCTTTTCTGGCCTTTAGAGCTTCCTCGAAGAAACCTGCTGATATTCTGTTAGGGTTGCCTTTGTATGTGAGTTGGCATTTCTCTTTTGTACCTTTCAATATTCTTGCTTTCTTCTTTGATTTGGAAGGTCAACCATAAAGAGTCAGTGAGGATATTTTTTGGTCATACCTATTTAGAGTCCTGATGCCTTTATACTTAGGTACTCATATCTTCCCAAGAGTTAGGAGAGGTTTTGGGTGCTTTATTGTACAAGTTTTCTATCCTTTAGCATGGGTCTCTCTACTCCTTTCTATACCCTGGTTATACATATAATTGTCCTTTTAGTGATGTTACACAGATCTTCTGTATTCTGGTCATCCCACCTTACATTTTTCTTATCTACCTGTGATAGTTTTTCAATCTCGATTTAAGCCCTGATATTCTCTTCTACTTACTCTAGTGTATGGTGAGGCTTTCCCCCAAATCCTTTTGGGTTTTGTTTGTTTGTTTGTTTGTTTTTGGTTTTTTATGTGTACCTTTGTCTTCTTTCAATTATTTGGTTGTTTGAGTCATTTTAAAATTCATTGCCCTTTTTATGTTTTTTTTAAAGAATCATTTTATTTTTTTTGTCCATTTTCTTTTTTAAAAGATTTATTTATTTATTTATTTATTTATTTATTTATTTATTTATTTAATATGTGTGTGTACACTGTAGCTGTTTTCAGACACCCAAGAAGAAGGCATCAGATCCCATTACAGATGGTTGTGAGCCACCGTGTGGTTGCTGGAAATTGAACTCAGGACCTCTGGAAGAACAGTAGTGCTCTTAACCACTGAGCAATCTCCCCAGCCCTTCTTTGTTCATTTTGATCCATTGACTTGTTATATATGTGTATGCAGCTGCATGTGCACACATGCACATACCACAGTTTACATGTACAGGTCAGAGGACAGCTTACAGGAGTCAGTCCTCTCCTTCAATCATCTGCACTCTGGAGATTGACCTCAGCAGTTCAAGCTTTTGCATGCCACTATCAATAAATTTTCACTTTAATTATGATATAATGATAATGATAATAGTATTTTTACTTGCAGTTTGGATGTTAGCTTATATGTAGAAGCAAAATATACTTTGCTAAACTGACACTTATTCTAGTAGCTGTTTTATATCTCAGAGTTTTTCATCATGTCATTTTTAATGATATTTACTTGCTCCTTTCTAATGTATATGCCTTTTGTTATTTTTCCCATATGTCTGCTCTGGTTTAGAGCTCCAACACAATCTTGAATGAAAACAGTAAATGAAGATCATGTCTTGTTCTTGACGTTTGGGTGAAAGGCATCCAACGTTTCCCCATCAACATGAACTGACTCTGGGATTTCTTAGGAGCCCTTCATCAGGTGAGGGTGTTCTTCTCAGGCCAGACTTCTCTGTGAGATCTTTCGCGAGCTCTGTTTCTATAGACTGCTGTCCGTGTGTCTGGAGATGGAGGTTAGTGTCTCCTCTTAGCACTGCTCAGATGTCCCCTCATAGCATGCCAGTTGTCATACTTCCTGTTGGAAGGATTCCTGCCAGCCCTGCTGGCGCCACAGTGAAGGGATGCACCTTATGCTCTCTTACCAGGTGGTCGTTTACTGTGACTTTGACAAGTGTGACTCCTTTGTATTTTTCTTCTTCATTTTAACATGGAATTAATTTTCTGAGCTCCTTAAATGTGTGAGTCAATTGTTTCTCTCTCTCTCTCTCTCTCTCTCTCTCTCTCTCTCTCTCTCTCTCTCTCTCTCTCCCACACACACACACAGGACTTAAGTTGTATGTGAATTAAAACTTTTGACCAAATAGTACAATAGTTTTTAAAAATTATTTTTTCTGTGATTCCATTTGTACATTATCTATAAATATGTCTCCCAGTTCACTCATTGTTTTTAAATTTATACCTTACAGGCTGGTGGCCAGCAGCCCCTGGGGAAGGGAGGTCCACTCTTTGCTTGATTTTTTTGAATGGTTTTTGTTTTTTCCTAATAGCAGGAATAACTCAATATTAAAGGTCCCTTCATGAGAATTTGTTGTTGTTGTTATTGTTTTTCTCTGATATTGGGAATAACTTTTATCAATGGTCCCCTTCATTGGGGAAAAAAAATTAGAACAAGCTCAACTTTTAGTACAAAACCAATCACAATCAAAGCTTAAAGTACTAAGCCAATGCTATTTAAATTTCTGGAGATATTAGTCATAAGAGTTGTTTTGCATACAGAAATTGCTGGACTTATTCCAGAAGTTCAGAGTTTGTTATTTCTACAGCTAGAGTGTAATTTGAAACAGAGATCATCTGTTATATATAACCCATTTTTTATCTCATACAGGTTTGCCGGGACTGTTGGCACTAGGAAATGAGGAGGTAGATCAGTTATTAATAGGAAATGTGTTAGAAGCTTCAGAGTTTCATAAAAGTCATTGTGTATATAGTAGAGGTTTAAAGAAAAGCTTTTCTCTCACCTGGTAACAAGCCAAGGGAAGTATAAAAACAAACTGTCAGCTTGTTCTTTGTGTAATCAAGCTCTACTGCCTACCCAGAAGCAATGCCAAAGGCACCCAAAGAAATGAGGTTTGGCAGATGGATGTGTTTCATTTTGCAGAGTTTGGAAGATTAAAGTATGTCCATCATACAATTGATACCTACTCAGAACTCCAATGGGCTTCTGCCTTGAGTTAAAAAACTGATTCTATAACTACATACTTATTAGAAATGATGGCTATCTTAGGGATACCTTTCCAGATTAAAACTGATAATGCTCTGGCATATATACCCAGTAAAGTACAACATTTTAAAAAACATTACAACACAAAACATGTTACAGGTATTCCTTAAAATCCTAACAGGTCAAGAAATTATGGCAGGATTTTGGTATTATCACCAGATTTTCTATTTTGTAGATATTCATTCTTCCTCACCTGCCTAAAGGCAATCTAGTGAAGTATCAGAGGTTGTCTCACTGCTGACTGACTGTAATAAAGATCTGACAGCTAATAGCTGGGACAGGAAGTACTAGGACAGAACTTCTGAGGGCAGAGGAGGCAAGGAGAAGAAAGCAGAAGCAGGAGAATCAAGAGCAGACATGGAGGGAACACACACGGACCATAGTGGAGCAGATGCAGGTATAGAGTTAGCCATGTGGTGGGTCATAGGTTAGACAGTTGGGTTAAGTTTAAATGGTAGCTGGAAATGGCCACAGCAAAGGGCCTAAGCTTTAAACTTGATTAGAAACCTCCATGTCTTATTTATACCACTGGCAGGTTGATAAAGTTTTGCTATAGTTTTAGATTAAATTTTAATTAAAATTTGCCAAAAAGTGTCCTTCAAAATTTGGATATAATGTGTAAACTAATTGTTCAAATTCCCCCTCACACTTGCCACCTATGGCAGGAGAGCTGGCCTCTGATGTCATAAGAGCAGGAGAGTTGGGCCTGTCCCTCATCACTCACCACTTGTATGCTGTGAGTTAGGGTTGGCATGGGAGAGATCACACACACACACACACACACACACACACACACACACACACACTCCCGTGCCCTTGCCACTCATGGCAAGTAGGAGAGCTGGCTCTGAGGTCATGAGAATGGGAGAGCTGGCTCAGCCCGTTGCCTGCTGCAGCACTGAGGAGAGTGGGCCCTGCACTTCACCTGAGCAGAACAACAGAGCTGGGCCTGGTGGCGTGGGTGAGCTGTCCCTGAGCTCTGGTGTGGGAGTAGGAGAGCTGGTGAGCTGACCACTCAGCTACTTCCCAGGCCCAGATCCAGGGCTTTGAGCTGGCCCACCCCAACATCTAGCCCATCTACGAACTGCTGGGAAAGTGTGAAGGGGCCGGTCCTGCAGAACCTAAGCTACAGGATCTCCATGACACAGGGCAACAACAGGATTTGAGAGGAGTCCCCGTGAGCATCCAATAGTGATAGGTCACAGAAGCCAGGGACCTCAAACCCAACCAGTGACTCATTGCAATGAACATTTGCAAGTAAAGAAGCATGGACAAAAGAGTGTGCTGTGGGACACACTGGGACACGCTACAGCGTCCACAATGAGGTTATTTTCTTTTGGGGGGAGGTTGCAAGGGTGGAGGGTGGATACAAAGGGATGGGAAGTGAATGGGATTTGGGTGCATGCATGATGTGATATTTACAAAGAGGCAATAAAAAAGCTAAATTAAAACATTGCTAGTAAATGACCTTAAACTGGATATAATACATAAAACCCTTGTTCAAATTCTCTGGAATGCAGGCCATGGCAGGCTTGAAAGCAAAGAGAGATACTCATGGTTGAATTGATACTAGCTCTTTACTTGAAGCTATTTTCCAAGTTGCAAGGTGGAAGAAAAAGGCGCTCTCACAAAACAGACATGTTGAGCCTGGGAGGTATAGATGGGACTTTGAGTGCTTGAGGCAATTAGAAGTTAAGGGACAAATTCCTGTAAAGAATATGGCAGTGAAGCATCAAAATGAGATATACAGTCCTTTTAGATTGCTGGCCAATTCTCAGGGGTGTAAACACAGGAGACAACTGAAAAAGCCAGAAGAATGTCACAGCCAGGATTCTAAAGAGCTATAGACAGATCTGAACAGCCACATGATATGTGTGTTCACACACACACACACACATTAGTGGTTAGAGTTCAGTTTCTTCTGAGTGGAGGGAATTGCAGTTGAAACCCTGGAAATACCAGATTCTAGGAACAATGGCTAAATCCTAAAAATCAAATCAACACAAATGAGCCAGGCTAATCCAAAGCCAAGTCAAGATAAAGATAGCCCACTGCAATAAGCTCACTGGAAGAAGTTTTCAGATTTTTAACTCTCAGAACCCAATCAAAAAGGATGAGGCATGTGAGCAGACTGACAGGCAGACAGGCAGGCAGACAGACAGAAAAACAGACAGAAAAACAAATCAAATGATCAAAGAGAAACAGACTAGAAATTGAGACCTAAGTGATGAAGAGATTATTAGTCAGGAGCTCACCATAAGTAACTATCACTTAACTGTCAGATCTTGTTTACAAAGGGAAAAGATAGGCAAAATGTAAGAAATGAGGACTTTTAAGAAACTCTAAATCCATTATTTAAGTAAATGAAGTTTCTAGAACTTAAAAATATAGCATCCAAATTTGAGAATGCTTTTGCTAGGTATAGGGTCAGAGGTGGGGAGGAGGGTTCAGACAGCCTGTGAGTGCGAGGGAGATGACAGGCTTTGGGGGTCAGCTTCAGAGAGGCAGCTCACCTCTATTCAGGGAGAATCAGGGATGTATAGTTTTGGGGAGTGTGGTAGGGGTTTTCAGGCTGGGTGTGTACCATTATCTGGAGTTAAAGGTATGAGAAGGTGCCTCATTTGCATGAAGAGGCATTGTAGGAATTCCAGATGCTTGTTGGACAGATCTTTTTTTAAAAATTGGTTATTTTATTTATTTACATTTCAAATTTTGTTCCCCTTCCTGGTCTCCCCTTCACAACCCCCATTACATTCCCCCTTCCCTTTGCCTCTGTGAGGGTGTTCCCCCACCCACCCTCTCACTCCTGCCTCACCACTCTAGCATCCCCCTACACTGGGGCATCGAGCCCCCACAGGACCAATGGCTTCCCCTCTCATTGATGTCAGATAAGGCCATCCTCTGCTACATGTGTATCTGGAGTCATGAGTCCCTTTTTGGTTGGTGATTTAGTCCCTGGGAGCTCTGAGGAGTCCAATTAGTTCATATTGTTCTTCCTATGGAGTTGCAATCCCCTTCAGCTCCTTCAGTCCTTCTCCGAGCTCTTCCACTGGGGTCCCTGGACTCAGTCCGATGGTTGGCTGTTGAGTATCTACCTACATCTGTATTAGTCAGGTTCTGGCAGAGCCTCTCACGGGACAGCTATACCAGGCTCCTGTCAGCAAGTGCTTCTTGGCATCAGCAGTTGTGTTGGGGTTTGGTGTCTGCAGATGGGATGGATCCCTAGGTAGGGTGGTCTGTGGATGTTTCTTCCTTCAGTCTCTGCTCCATTTTTTTGTCCCTGCATTTCCTTTATACTGGAACAATTCTGGGTTAAAAATGTTGAGATTGTTGAATGGCCCCATCCCTCAACTGGGGGCCGTGCCTATCCACCGGATTTGGTCTCTACAGGTTCTATCTCCCCTTTGTTGGGTATTTTAGCTAATGTCATCCCTGTTGGGTCCTGGGAACCTCTCACTTCCCTGGCTCCTGGGACTTTCTAGTGGCTACTCGTAGTTCTCCACCTCCACTGCTACACATTTCTATCCATTTTCCTGAACTTCTATATTTCTCTCCTGTCTCTTCCCATACCTGATCCTGTACCCCCTTTTTCCCTTCCTCTCCTTTCTCCTTCCCAGATCTCTCCCTCCCTCTGCCTCCAGTAATTATTTTGTTCCCCCTTCTAAATAGGATTGAAGCATCCACACTTCAGTCTTCCTTCTTCTTAAGCTTCATGTAGTCTGTGAGTTGTATCTTGGGTATTCTGAGATCTTGGGCTAATATCTACTTATCAGTGAGTACATACCACATGTGTTCTTTTGTGTCTGGGTTACCTCACTCAGGATGATACTTTCTAGTTCCATCAATTTGCCTGCAAGTTTCATGAAGTCATTGTTTTTAATAGCTGAGTGGTACTCTATTGTGTAAATGTACCACATTTTCTGTATCCATTCCTCTGTTGAAGTACATCTGTGTTCTTTAAAGCTTCTGGCTATTATAAATAAAGCTGCTATGAACATAGTGGAGCATGTGTCCTTGTTATATGTTAGAGCATCTTTTGGGTATATGCCCAGGAGTGGTATAGCTGGGTCCTTGAGCAGAACTATGTCCAATATTCTGAGGAACTGCCAGACTGATTTCCAGGGTAGTTGTACCAGCTTGCAATCCCACCAGCAATGGAGGAGCGTTCTTTCTCTACATCCTTGCCAACAACTGCTGTTACCTGAGTTTTTGATCTTAGCCATTTTGACCTGTGTGAGGTGGAATCTCAGGGTTGTTTTGATTTTCATTTCCCTGATGACTAAAGATGCTGAACATTTCTTTAGGTGCTTCTTGGCCATTCAATATTCCTTCAGTTGAGAATTCTTTGTTTAGCTCTGTACCCCATTTTTAATAGGGTTATTTGGTTCGCTGGAGTCCAACTTCTTGAGTTCTTTGTATATATTGGATATTAGCCCTCTATCAAATGTAGGGTTAGTGATGATCTTTTCCCAATCTGTAGGCTGCTGTTTTGTCCTATTGACAGTGTCCTTTGTCTTAAAGAAGCTTTTCAATTTTATGAGGTCCCATTTGTCTATAGTTGATCTTAGCACCTGAGCCATTGATGTTCTGTTCAGGAAATTTTCCCCTGTGCCCATGTGGCTTTTTCCCACTTTCTCTTCTATTAGCTTCAGCATATCTGGTTTTATGTGGAAGTCCTTGATCCATTTGGACCTGAGCTTTGTTCAAGGAGATAAGAATGTATCAACTTGCATTCTTCTACATGCTGATTGTCAATTGAACCAGACATCATGAAAATGCTGTCTTTTTTACACTGTATGGTTTTGGCTTCTTTGTCAAATATCAAGTGATCATAGGTGTGTTGGGTTACTTCTGGGCCTTCAATTCTATTCCATTGATCTACCTGTCTTCTGTCTCTGTACCAATACCATGAGGTTTTTTTTTAATCACTATTGCTCTGTAGTACAGCTTGAGGTCTGGGATGGTGATTCCCCAGAAGTTCTTTTATCGTTGAGAATATAACTGTAACATTTCTCTTTATGACTGCCTATACTCACTTTCTTTCTTCCTTCAGGGTTTGTACATATACAAAACATTTCTACCTATTTCTACCTATTTTTCTTTCTCTCCTTCCTTTGGAGTCTTCACTTTATTATTTTTTAACTTAGCGTTTCTTTCTATGAGTATCTACATTCAGTTTCTTTCTCCTTTTTAGCATCTAAGCACACTAACAAGACATTTCTATTTATTTTTCCCTTATTGCTTCTAAACTTACATATTTATTTCTTTATCTAAGTTTCCCTAAACTCTGTCTTCTGGGTGGCCTATTTCATGCATACATTACCAGGTCAAGATCTTCAGCTTCTGGCTTTGCTCAGGATTTCTGGGCCTCAGCTTTCCTGAATGCTGCAGCTTTCCTGAATGCTGCAGCTCCCCTTCTGCTGCATCCCCTTGTACTGACTCAGGTCTCACAGTAGGGTATGTGGCTCCTGTCTTCTCCACCAGCCTCACTTTCCACCCAGCTCCAGGAACCATACATACACTGCACTCCAGTACCTGCCTGCTGTGCCAGTTGTTTATGCCCCGTCACCCACAAGCACCACCTACTGCCATTGCCACCACTGCTGCTGCCTCTCAGCTTCTTTGAGATCTCTGCCACCTGCCACTCACAGAGCAGTGTCCCAGAACTTTTGGCCTAAGCATGAATCTAGTGCCCAAGCTTGGATTCTGGGTCCCAAGTTGGGCACCAAAATTTGTGGGGTTTTCTTGAACCCTCCAGCAGTTTAAATAAGACGCAGGGGCTGCTAATAAAGTTTAAAGTCTTTGCTGGGGCAGTCTCCCAGATGCCATTTAAACTTAACCTGACTATCTAGCCTATGAGCTGCCTCATGGCTAGTTCTATACCTTTATCTGCTCCACTGCCTTCTGTGTCTGTTCTCTCCACATCCACTCTCAATTCTTCTGCTTCTGTTTTCTTCTTCTTGCATCCTACTCTGTCCAGACGTTCTACCCTAGTACTTCCTGCTCCAGTTATTGATTGTCAGATCTTTATTACAACCAATTAGCCTGAGACAACTTCTAATACATCTTTAGATTGCCTTTAGGCAGGTGAAAAAGAAAAATATTTACAAAATAGAAAAACCAGTGATAGGCCATAGAAATGACAATACCAAAATCCTGCCAGTATGTAGCTCTTTGCTGGCACAGAATTAACAATTAAAAATACAGCCGGGCGGTGGTGGTGCATGCCTTTAATCCCAGCACTTGGGAGGCAGAGGCAGGTGGATTTTTGAGTTCGAGAGTTCGAGGCTAGCCTGGTCTACAGAGTGAGTTCCAGGACAGCCAGGGCTACACAGAGAAACTCTGTCTCAGAAAAACCAAAAAAAAAAAAAAATTAAAAATACAGAGACATACGTTCATACAAAGAAAACAAGTCACTTCAGTATCAAACAAACTACTCTTTTATACCTCAAACTTCAAAATTCTCTTGAGGTAACATGCATTATTAATAGATGAATCACAGCTCCTAGGATTTTAGAGATGGCTCATTTTCCCTCTAGATCACTTTTCTTGTTTTGAGTAATATTTCCTGGTCCTGGTCAGAATGAATTCCTGACTGGGTAACACTATGAACATGAGTCCCTGGTTCTTTATGAGCTGGTTGTTACCGAACACACAATATCTAAAACTGGACACACATAAAAGTTTCCCATCATTATTTGAATGTACAAAGGTAAACTTGGACCTGTGTAAAAAATATTCCATCATCAAGTGGAAGTAATAGGCATCATGTTGGGCTTAAATGACCATGTCAATGGAAGACAGAAACAACACGCATAAGCAGGCAGTTCAAATAAATCCAGAGTCCCATGACATCCACATTTTCCCATCAGCTCTTAACTATGGTCTTGTGAGAAATCCTCTATTCCTTATAACTAATCCCCTCAGGAATAAAAAAGTTCAAGCCTAAAACAGCAAATAGTTCTCTAAAATATACTAGGACCAGCCAAGATTGATCTGTCACTAAGGGCCCTCAAGGGGACCAACAAGCTAAATGAGTGTTACCAATGGGCAGAACTTACAGCAATGTCTGCTTTTCACACAAGTTCATCTCACCTAGAAAATAAAATCAAAAGAGCTACTTGTCTATGCCAGTCTAAAGGCATAGTGAAGAGGAAGTCCAGACAGCAGTTAAGGTGGTAGATCTCTAAAATAGACACACATTGTGAAGAGATCTGCACCCCGTGTGACTGTTTACCAAAGTTCATCCATGATAGCCAAGCTCTCCAAAATGGGCAAGAGTCAGAAAGATCACATGGTCAGTCAGAGTCAGTGAACACCCCAGTGTTTGTTCCAAAGAGTCATGAAAGGGGGGAGAGACTACAATGCCATCAGTGGAGACTGAGGACAAGTTTATTGAGGTTGATAAGTCTCATCTTCTGTTAAGATCCCAAGATACCAGCAACAAGGACCAACACTAAGCTTTTGATGTGAAGGACCCCACTGGTCAAGGAAACCAGCTGTGGATGGCACTGGATTTCTTTTATCATCCTTGGACAATGTTTCTTTCTTTAGAAGAATAAAATTCTATTCTCAATATGAATTTGCCAGTGACACCTTCTATGTATTTAATAAATACACTATATGTGTTATAGTTTGAGTTAGAAATGTCCCCCATAGGCTCATGTTTTTAAATATTTGGTGTCCTGTTGGTGGTGCTGTTTTGGGAGGTTGTAGGACTTTTAGGACATGGAACCTTGCTGGAGGAAATGCTACTGGGGGCTGGCTTTGAGGGTTTTAGCCTCACCCTGCTTCCTGCTTGCTTTCTTTGTTTCCTGTGTGTGGTTGAAATATGATCTTGGCTTATACCTCCATGTTTTCCCTGCTATTATAGGCCCCTAGTTCTGTGAAACTAAGCCAAAATAAATGCTTTCTTAAGCTACTTTTGCTATACTATTTTATCACAGTAAAGAAAAAAAAATAATGCAGTTAGTCATTTTAGTTGGCCAATGATAGTCTGTCACTGCAGCAAAATAGCAGCTATGGTGAGAAGGGAAGGTTGTGGCCACAGTGTCAGGGCTTCAGCCCAGGGCTGCTTGACCCCATCTCTATGAGCCTGTGCTAAAGCAGAACACCAGAGAAGGGGCATTCGATAGTAACTGTTCAGCTTATGGCATCTACAAAAGCAAGGGGAGTTAAGTATGGTTAAAAATAGACCCTTTAAGGGCATGCCATTTGTGACTTACTTCCTGTAACTAGGTCAGATCTCTCACTTTCCATAACCTCTCAGCAAGGCCACCAAATTATGACTGAGTCAGTGGACTAATCCACTAATGAAGTGAGAACTCTCACAATCCAATCATTTTCCCCAAAGCCTATCAAACTGGGGACCAAGCCTTTAACACATCACTTCTCCAGAGACATTTTAGATTCAAACTATAGCACCTTATTCATCATGATACTATCCTATAAGGCCTTGCCTTTGACCTGGGAACTCAATGGAGTAAAAAAAAAAAAAAACACAACAGTCCTGTGCCCATAGTAATCACAGGTCTTAGAATGTTTGCCATCACTAAGAAGCAGATAGCCTGGGTGAATGAAGGGATGACCAAAGGTTCAGTTCAGGTACAGGCTGGATAACAACAGCTGGCAGGGCATAGGATGCTACCCGACAAGTTAGAATACACATACTTAGCCAGCAGCCACTATGGAGGGCAGTCTACATAGTCTGAGTGTATTATAGACATAGCACACGGGTCTGGGAAACAAGGACAGAAATATGGGCCTCTCCTCTCACTAAACCTGAGAACCTATTCTAAACATTTGATTCTTCTCCTCAATGTTGGGATCTCTTAGCTGGTTATTTTCATTCTTTAGAGTAGAATACATTGCCATGAGGTGACACAGGCACATGAGAGATCCCTGACCACCACCACAGCCCCTCACCACCTGCAGCAGGCAGGAGAGCTGGCCCCAGGGTCATGAGAGCAGGAGAGCTGGCCCTGTCCCTCACCTGCTGCAACACTCAAGAGAGTGGGCCCTGCCTGCATTTTACCTGGGCAAGGTAATAGAGCTGGCTCTGGTGGCATGGGCATGGGGGAGAGAGCCTTGCCCCTTGATGGCTATGGGATTGGGTGGGCTAGCTGGGGCAGTGATGGAGAGCTGGCCCTGGTGGCATGGGTGCAGAAGAGCTGGCAGGCTGATCAACTCAGCTACTACTCAGGCTCAGATTTTGTTGGCTAACCCCAACATCCACTCCTTTTATGAACTGCTGGACCATTGTGAAGAGGACAGTCCTACAGATTCAAAGCTGCAACACAGGGCAACATCAGGATATCTGAGAGGAGTCCTGGTGAGGATCCATTATTGATAGTACAGTTGATGCCAGGGGCCTCACACCAGACCAGTGGCTCATTGCAGTGAACATTGCAAGTGAAGATGCATGAATGAACAAAAGGGTATCGCGTGGGACACACTGGGAAACACCACAGCTTCCACAGTGAGATGCTGTTGTTTTGTTTGTTTGCTTGCTTTGCCTTTCGGGCGCGTCCCCCCCCCCGGCGCCGATACAAAGGGACAGGGAGATGAGTACGAATGGGATGCATGATGTGAAATTCACAAAGGACCAATAAACGGTTAAAAACAAACAAGAATAGAATACGTCTACCAGGACTCAAATGATTCACCAGCCTGGAAGCTGAAATTACCACCTGAAATGTTGGAGATCCTTCTACCACAGATTCAACAGGCAAAGAAGGGTACTGCTAATGTATTTGGTCACAAAAAGGAAATACACTTGTGGCCATATGGTGTGAGCAAGGAGAACTATTCCTGGTACCAGAGGCATCTCAGAAAGGCATTATCAGTATTCCAGAACCAACACTGAAAGTTAGCAGAAGCCAGCAAACCAAGGCAGGAGGTTGTTTAATATTTAAAGAACCAGGTCTTCTTCTAGCAGTATGCAATCCTGCTACAGTGGTCTAGTGCCTAGGCAGAGTATAGATCCGAGTCAGGAGACTGACTGCCTCCAGCCATCCCGTTAAAACAGGTACGCCATATCACTGCCCTCATACACACTTCACTGTCCTTCTTTTAGACTTCTGTTTCCTGCTCTTACTTCCTGTCTCCTCTGTTTTGAGGGTGAGACAGGATAACAAGAACAAAGGTTTCATCATGAAACCTTTTCTAGGCCCTTGAGTACTGTTAATGATGATCTTCTCATTAGCAACAAAGTCTAAGGATAAAGCCTACTTCCATCATACACATGATGTAGGTAGGAGATACCAGGAAGTGATCCCTGGGGATGCTGCGGAGGAGCTGTGGGAGATGCATCTTAAAGGAGAGCACCCAAGAGACCTGCTGGAAAGGAGAGGGCTGAGGGTTTAATGGGCTACAACTCAGCCCAGCCTGCTGCTTCCACCAAAGCCTGGTGTGGAGAACCATTGACGACAGCAGAGTGAAACAGGCCCAACAGGTGAGTTTTGCAGGAGATGGAGGGGCCAGAGAGGCAGAGAAAGCCACAGGGGCTGTGGATGTAAACAGAGGCAGGCCCTCAGGCTCCAGAGTGATTGCACACACACTAGGTCTTAGACACTGGATTAGGTACATTGGTTGGTGAAGAGGAGGAGGTCTGCCAACAGCCAAACTCAAACCATCTGGGCCTGGGTTTCCCTACATAAGGATAAGGAGAGGCAGAGCCATGGGAAAAAGCAGCAACCTGAGTTCTTATGAGGTCCAGCTTTTGTGAGCACATGTAAGTACTATCTATCTAAAGGAAACCTTACAAGGTCACAGACAGGAACCAAAAGAAGAGGCTCAGTGAAGGTCACAGAGCTAGTGGTGGGCAAGCATGCATATCTTGTCATCTCTCAAGTTCACAGACTTGTCTGCTACAGTGGGTGTGGCATTGTGAAGGCAAAGAGTGTGGCTTTGTGGTGAAGACTCTTTCCCCTTAGAGCACAGGTCATATGACATATGTCTTTTCATCTCCCAGTCTGTCAAACACACAGGGGACACTCAGAAGGCAGTTCATTGAACTGTAAATCCTTCAGAGAGCTATCCATCAGCACCCTCGCTGTACAGATGAGGTAAACAGTGATGAAGGTCGCATCAAGAAACAATAAGGGCTGGTCCAGCATCTGAACTCTTGGTTGATAGGTAGGACTTAGACCTTTCAGCCAGGCTGGCTCCAGGAGCAACCTCTGCTCTTACTCCTCACGCTGTGGCCTTGGATGAGAGCCTGTCCTTCTCTGAACCTTAAATAATTTCCTTTTTTGTATATATGCTCCATTTTCACTTGACTTAGTTGTGCATATGCATTTGTATGTGTATCTGTGTGAAGGTGTATATGTATGTGAGTGTAAGTATGTGTGTATGTGTGTGCATGAATGTGTGTATATATATGTGTGCATGCACATGGGTGTGTGTATGTGTACGGGTGTGTGTGTGTGAGTGTGTGAGTATGTGTGTGCCCACATGAGTGAGTATGTATTTGTGCATGATTGTGTATGCATTTGTGTATATATGTGTGAATGTGTGTGATGTGTTTTAGAGTTCATGCGAACCTGTGCCCCAGCACAAGTGTGAATGTCAGAGGACCACTTTTGGGATTCAGGGTTTCCACTGTGGATTCAGGGATCAAACTCAGGTTAGCAGACTCAGGTAGCAAGAGCTTCCATCCTTCACACCATCGTGCCAGCCCAGGTTCTTCAGTCTTAAGAAGCATGACCTGCCGGGAGGGCTCTGTGATGGGAGATGATGGACTTCAAGGGCAGGCTGAACATTCAGGTAACTCTTGCATCTGCCCTTCTCTCTCTATCAGGGGTAGGGCTGGTGCTAGAAGATTCCCTACGGCTGGGCCTTTTGGCCCTAAGCATGGACTGCACTACTTAGACACAGACTGTAATTCAGGGTAAAACAACCACATCTTAGCAAATGAAGCAAGCCTAAGGAATGTTGGCATTTCCTATGATGAACTGGTTGGCACCAAATATCAAACTCTCTAAGAAATTGAGAAGCTTTGGTGCCTCTGCTTTGATGGTAGCCCAAGCCTGGACTGCCTATTAGACAGTCCAGTACCAGGCAAAATCCACACGTTAGCTCTCCACCAGGATCTCAGCATCCATGTCTCTGTCAGCGAATAGTGGGCAGAGGGGGAGAAGCAGGGGAAGCTGGGGCACCTCTGAGTGTGTCCTTCTCAGGTTCATTCCTCCAACATAACTCCTCACTCTCAAGCTCAGTCTGATCCTGGGAAAACAGACAATCCCTGATTGACTGGGAGCTGCAATGTCCTGGAAGGGCAGGTGGTGTCCCTGAGGGTGTGAAGCAACTAGACTACTGAATCCATTGGCATGTGGGGGTCTGATTCATGGCGTCTCAATTGGAACCAATTGGCATACTCTTTTGTAAAGTCAAGGACATACTGTCAAGGAGGTGTTTGTATTACCAGACACCAATTTAAACTCTACCATATTGAGCCTCAGAAAAATATTTGCATTTAATCTTTTCCGATATTATCAACTGAAAAAGGGGAAGTCAAAACCTCTGCCCAAATATTTTTGGCTTGGAAATTTGATGTCTGGATTCCTCAGGAAAGATGGAAAGAAGAAAGAGCTATGCCCCAGAAAGCAGAGACTCAGCACAGTCTTCCTGGCATTTCAGCCAGCTGGTGGGGCCCCCAGGAAAGCCCCCTTCCTCCACTGCAAAGTCTCTGGCCTACAGGGATGGGATGACTGGAAAAGAATTCTTAATATTATATAATTGCTTGTGCATGAGAAATGTTTTGTTGGAAAATGGAAAAATAAAAGTCATGGGCTCCGTAAGACTAAGACACAGTATTATCAATGTCAGGAGACACTTGCCTCCCATGGTCCAAGGGACAAGCCTAAGGCTGAGGTTTAAACAGTATTTGTCTTTAGCTTAAGTCCCTGCATCTGTGGGTTGAAACGTTCCATTTTGATTCTTCTGAGAGTTTGTTTCTGCAGAAACCGATACTCCAAGCATCTCTCAAATCCTGTACAAATCATCCCTTCCCCATCTACCCCAGGACATCATGGCACCTTCTGAACAGAGATCAAAGAGGCCTGCTGAGTGATGGCCATACAGTGATTAACCAGGGTACCATCTGGGCTGGGGAGAAGCAGCCAGTGGTCCTGCAGAGAGACTGCTATGGATTCTGTCATGCAGAATCACCAGAGAAGAATCATCAGGTCCCCTGACTTGACAGAAAACCTAAAACATTATTGATGTCACCACTTTTCCTTAAAATGACAGAGACCCTCACACTGAGAGGGGGTGGGGAGACAGATGTGTCAACTTAGAAGGAGACAGCAGGACTGAGCAAACAAGAGAGAAGGAAGTCAGTGGTGGGTTAATAGTTACACTGGGAAGACAGGATATTCCCATAAAGAGACATCCACCCTCCCCAACTGCAGGGCCACAAAGGTACCAAAAAACCAAAAACCAAACCCTGAGACAAATCTCAAGTGAAAAGTAGATGAGTTAGTTGACTGGAGAAAGCTGATATTCCTGAAAGAATCTTGCAGACATGGAAAGGAGAGCCCAGGCCATCCACAGTGCTTAGCACAACTGCAATGGCATAATGGTATCACTGCTTCTTTCATGCCTTTCCTTACCAGGAGTCTTTCAGTCCTAGGAGGTTAAAGCCTCTCTCCTGATCAACACATCTGTGTGAACTCAGTGAATGACACATAGTTTTTATATTACAGGGTACCTCAGTGGCTCTTATATGTCTTTTATTTTTTTCTATAAGGTTTATGTTGCAAGTGCTTAATCCATCCTTGATTTTAAAGGGAAGATGGAGTTCTGGCATAGGTTGGGGAATCTTGGCACAAGACAGAGCCCATGTGCTTCCTCTAGAATTGACAGTAAATGAATTGTTTATCTCAATCAGACAATAGCCATTCTGTAATTCTCATCTCAGAACCTTGGGTCCTTCTGTTTACAGATTGGCATGGAACCCTCCTGAGCATCCGGCTTTAACCCACCATGGAGAGCATAGCCTGTAATGGATCAGGGAACTCTCAGACCAGCTTCTACCTTACAGGCATCCCCTCTCTGCAGAAATCCCTCTTCCTTCCTGTCTTCTTTATCTTTCTCCTCCTCTACCTGCTCATCCTGGTGGGGAACTCCCTGATCCTGGTGGCTGTGGTGGCCGAGCCCAGCCTCCACAAGCCCATGTATTTCTTCCTAATCAACCTCTCAGCTCTAGACATCCTCTTCACCACAACCACTGTCCCGAAGATGCTGTCCCTACTCCTGCTGGGAGACCGCTTCCTCAGTTTCCCTGCCTGCTTCCTGCAGATGTATTTGTTCCACAGCTTCTCCTGCTCAGAAGCCTTCATCCTGGTGGTCATGGCCTATGACCGCTATGTGGCTATCTGCCGCCCTCTGCACTACACCGTCCACATGACCCCACAGACAAACACTGCACTGGCAGCCAGTGCCTGGATCACCGCCCTCCTTCTGCCCATCCCAGCAGTGGTACAGACTTCCCAGATGGCTTTTGACAACATTGCCTACATCTACCACTGTTTCTGTGATCACCTGGCTGTGGTCCAGGCCTCCTGCTCAGACACCAGTCCCCAGACACTCATGGGCTTCTGCATTGCCATGGTGGTGTCCTTCCTCCCCCTCCTCCTGGTGCTTCTCTCCTATGTGAGAATCCTGATGTCAGTGCTTCGGATCAACTCCAAGGAAGGGCGTTCCAAAGCCTTCTCCACCTGCAGCTCCCACCTCCTGGTGGTGGGCACCTACTACTCTTCCATTGCCATAGCCTATGTGGCCTACAGGGCTGACCTGCCCCTGGACTTCCACATCATGGGGAACGTGGTCTATGCGATTCTCACACCTGTCCTCAACCCTCTCATCTACACCCTGAGGAACAAAGATGTCAAGGCGGCCATCACTAAAATGACGTGTCACCAGGATCCAAAGAGTATTGGAAAGCCCTAAATTTATCCATAATGGAGTAAACTGAACTTTCCCCCATAATCATCACCAATAATAGAGAGGAAATTGTGGCAAATTCACACAGCTAAGTAATCAGAACACAAATGCACACAACATGTCTCCTGTGCTGTAAATTTTCTTACTCTAGAAAGTAGATGGATAGAATTCTTGGTCTACTTTTAAACAATCACTCTTAAATTTTATAAAACAGTGATGTGTACAACTGGGGAAGGGAGTGAGGGGGGTCACAGTCCCATGAATTCCAAAAATTTTGATCTCAGAGACTTTAGTATTTGCTTGCCAAGTAATTCTTTTCTCTTGGATCTACTGTTGATTTTTCTGAAAATCCCCAGTGTTTCTGACACGTAGCTGTGACTCATTTTTGCCCTCTTTGCAGAAGCTACCATTTAAAAACACCTCTCAAGGGAACAGTGGGAACTGCAGACTCCCTTAGCTGCCCCGACATCATCTCCAGTATTCTCATGACAATCCCATAGGGGACACACCTCTGTTCACTAGACTCTCCTGGAGTCACAGGAGCAGAGCACAGCCTTCAGTCCACTAACATTCGGTGAGGGAGTCTCAGCATAACCCACTTGGGCAGTTTCCTTCCCCATGTATGTCTATGAAGGTGCAGATCCCCAAATGGGTGCTGGGAATTGAACTCGGATCCTGTGGAAGAACCTTCAGTGTTCCTAACCACTGACTCATCTTTGTTCCTGGGAAGATTTCTTTCTAAATACCTGTTCCACTCATCCAGGGACTGAATAAAAGTGTACAAGGATTTAGGTGGTAAGAGATGGGGGAACCTAGGTGCTGACAAAAGTGTACAAAGTATTTAAGTGGTAAGAGGTGGGAGTCCTAGATGCTGGATATTCTCTTATCTGGCTTTTCACACGTAGTCTCATTCCAATATCTGGAGTTTCTGCCAATCAAATCTCAAATCATCATCATGTAAAACTCAGTGTAGCTTGACACAAACCTCAACACACCTGTGAAGAGATGATCTCAGTTGAAGACTTCCCTCATTAGTTTGCCTATGGGCATGCCTGCAGGACATTTTCTTGAGTACAGCCCTGGGAGAGTAATAACCATTCCAGAGCACTGGGCCTAAACTGTAAAAAATGGCTTCTGCAAGGCAGAAGAGAGCCAGTAATAATTGCCCTCCATGATTCATAATTCCTGTTTCAGTTCCTGCCTCCAGGTTCCTTCCTTGCGTCTCTACCTTAGATTCCCTCAATGTAAACTAAGCCAAATAAATTCTTTCCTCTGCAAGTTGCTTTTGGTCCTGGTGTATTGTCACAATAACAAAAACTTGAATGGGACAGAGCTCAATAATGATGCAACTCGGGAATTGGTTAGTCCTGGGATGCAGCAGTCTGGGACCACTAGACCACAACAGTTCTCAACCTGTGGGCCACGACCCCTTTGGCAAACTTCTGTCTCTAAAAGTGTTTGCATTATGGTTCTTAACAATAGCAAATCACAGTTGATATGTTTTGTAATGCAGCAGTGTGATGCGGAAGTAGGGGGTGACTAGTAGGCCCTTGCCAAGGCACACCCCCCAACCTGAGCACGAGGCATCAGACAAACAATGGCTCTAGTATAAAATGAAGTTTATTTGGAAAGAAAGAAGGGAAGAGGCCATCTGGGAACACATGGGGAGGGAGGGATGAATGGGAGAAGAGGGGAGGGAGGGACAGGGAGGAAGAGGGAGGGAGAGAGGGAACAATATTATTGAGCAAGTCTCCTACCTGGGTGTTACTACCTGCTGGGTGGAGCCTAGAGGAAAAGCTAACAATGATCATTAAGTAGCAATAAAAATAATATGGTTGGGGATCACCACAGAAGAGGAACTGTATCAAAGGATCCGAACATTAGGAAAGTTGAGAGCCACAGCCCTAGAGTTTATTACAAAAGCCTTCATAAAGCCAAGTCAAGCTTTGTTTACAGACTCTGGAAAACAGGGATTGGAAGACACGTCTTTCCATCTAAACCCTACCCACTTTCCAGCATGCCTTGTCTTCACTCTTTGACAGTGACGTCTAAATTCCAGTAGGACCTCAATCTGCAAGTTGAAAAAAGACAGGTGACTTAGTAATCTAGCCTCCCAAATTCCCTTTAGAATTTAGCCTAAGGATGTGGAGAGGAAATTTCACTCTCTCTCTCTGCCCCATTTCCAACCAATGAGCAATTCTAACACTATCCCGGGCATGTTAACCTGCATCCTGCTGGAATTCTGGACTCAGAATGTCTCTGGGCATCAATGTCAGTTTTCAGTGAAAGCTTACGCCTCCACTCCCCAGACATCCATCTATCTTCAAGCCTCTTCTAGACCACACAAAAGAGCAGTCACACAGAAAGTGGATTGGTGTGGTAATGGAGTTCAGGTAGTTTTACCTCCACTCCCTATCTTCTTGGGGCTTCTTTCAAATATTTATTATAAGTAGAGATGGAACAGTAACCACATAAGCAGCAATAATACATTTTACCCACAGCCACATCTGCTAATTGGCACAGTCTCTTTGTATTTCATGTCTTAAAAAATTGTTTTCAACTTGTATGCTAAAGAATACTATCAGTAGGGTGAAGACCATCACAGAATGGGAGGAAATATTTGCCAATTTCATATGTGATAGCAAAGGCATTGATATCAAATAACATATACAAAGAATTCTTGCTTGACAACAAAAATGCAAACAGATCAATTAAAAAGTGAGAGGAGTGATGGATATAGCTCAGTGATGCCCAAGGCTCTGTGTCCAACATCCAGAAACACATATGTGCACATGCATGTGCACACACACACAAACGTATATACATGTGCACACACATGCACACAAATGTTCACACACTGCACACACATGAATTCATGTCCTTCCATCTAAACCTTATTCACTCTGCAGTATGCTTAATCGTCACTTTGAAGTCTATTGGTGGGGAAAGGACTTGAAGAGAGACAGTCCTTTGAATAAGACATGCAAGTGGCTAACAAGCACAAGAGGAGATCAACATCTCTAACCAGTGGAAAAAATGCAAATCAAAACCACAATGAGGGCTGGCGAGATGGCTCAGCAATTAAGAGCACTGACTGCTGTTCCAAAGGTCCTTAGTTCAGTTCCCAGCAACCACATGTTGGCTCACAACCATCAGTAATGGGATTCGATGCTCTCTTCTGGTGTGTCTGAAGACAGCTACAGTGTACTCATATACATAAAATAAATAAATATAAAAATAAACAAACAAAAAACCCATAGCGAGCCATCATCACACATTTATCAAGATGACTTTAAAAACAAAAAATATGTGGCTGGGCATGCTGGTATACACCTTTCATCTCAGCACTCAGGAGGCAGAGACAGGTGGAGCTCTGTGAGTTTGGGGCTAGCCTGGTCTACATATCGAGAGACCCTGTCTCAAATACATTTTGGAGGCTAGGAAAATAACTCTGCATAACCACACTTGCCCCAAGTTCCATCCTTAAGACTCACATGGTGAGAGAGGGAAGCTGACTACTACAGTTGTTCTCTGACCACCACATGTGCACTGTGACAGGATGTGGAGAAAACAGAAAGTCTGAGAGCTGTTGGAGGGGATGTAACGTGGTAGAGCTGGTCTGGAAGGTGGCATGACAGTTCCTTAACCAGTTAAACCAAGCTGGGGTATAGCAGTACACACCTTTAAAATCCAGGCACTAAGGGTGGGGTGGGGTGGGAGGGGCTTGATCCTGTGAGTCTGAGACCAACCTGGCTTACACAGTGAGTTCCAGACCAGCCAGGACTATCAAATCTAAACAGACTTACTGTAGGATCCAGCAATGCTAGGTAAAACAGGAAAGGAACAGAAACCGAGAGCCCACTGAGGTACTTGCTTATCTGAATCCATAGCACCAGCATTTACTGTACTAAAGATGTAGAAAGTACATAACTGTCCACTGAATGATGACTAAGAAGCAACATGGGCGTTTGCTGTGTATTTAGCCATTTTTTTATATTTCTATGGTAATTTTTATTTTTTCAACTTAAAATGGCCCCCAAGTCAAGTGTAGCTGTCCTGTTGAGACATCCAAAGGCATTAGCACTGTGACTCAAGCCTGAAGCCTGCGCAGGCTTATGCAACATACATTCTGCCTTTGTAGGCTTGAGTCACGGTGCTATTGGCCATAAGTCCAATGAACTGACAGCATGCATTAAATAAAGTGTCTTTAAACACAAATGTTTGTGAAGTCAGGCTATGTGTTATTTGCTGAAGTAATTATTAAAAGAAGGCCGCTAGATGGGCCGACTATGTGCCAGCAGCTCTGCTAGGCTCAGCTGCCACGTGCTGCAGCCTGAAGCCAAGCGCTTCACAGCTGGAAGTGGACTCGTGCACACCACAGCTAGAAATGGCCAGCCAGAAACACCGGCCCTTGCACCCTCGAGACGCCAGCATGGGAGATGGCTTTTCCAATCTTCCATACTGTCTCCACAAGGTTGGGCTGAGCCCAGACCATCCCTCCATCCATGCAGTAACCATAGAAATGAGACTCTAATGTTTAAAGATCATCCTATCGGATGATCTTTATATGTTTGGTAATGCTCAAATATCAATATGCCCACACAATTAGAGGTGTAACCCATTAACTAACCTAGATATAAGTTGTTACCCAGGACTGTTCTCGGTACATGCGTGGTCATCCATGGTGCCTACCTCTCTCCCTAGATCCTCCTCTTCCTTCTCCTCTTCCTCTCCTTACTCCTCCTCTTCCTCTCCTTACTCCTCCCACCTTAGCGCCTCCCAACTTGCAAAGAAAATAAGCTACAATTATTGGCTGACAGAAAAGATAGCTGTAGATTTAGGGGAATTTAACCCTTTACTTCCTCACACAATGATTCATGTCCACTATTTCAGTGTAACTTTGTAGAAAATGATTCCTGCAAATGACAAAATTGAGTGCTTTGAGTTCATTTTCTCACAGAGTGGCTGTGCCACCTAGGCTCCTGGAAGTAACTGACTCTCTGGTTCCAGTCTTTTCACGTGTTTGCCAAAATCTGTTATCATTCAACTTGTAGCTTTTGCCTTTGTGTGTGTTTGTGTGTAAGGAAATGTGTATGTGCTCATGTGTGTGCACATATGTGTGTATGGGTACGTGTGGAGGCCAGATGTTAATGGTGGTTTGTAACGGCCCGTTCATTTGTAATGGCCAGCTCTGCTACTTTGTAATGGCCCGTTCTGCTGCTCCCGTCTGCAGGTCAGGGCCTATCAAGAGAGAGAGAGTAGGGATAGAGGGGCAAGAGACACAAAAGATGGATACAAGACAGAGTTTGGTCAAGTCTCCTCAGGTCTCTTTTATTGAAAGGAAATCCTGAGTATTTATGCCCTTTACCATGTGACTTGCCCTCATGGACAAGCTCAACTGAAGGCACTATGTCACGTGCCTTGTAGCCATGGATACCACATGCACCTTGCAGCTGGGGGCACTAAACAGTGTAACAAGATGTTTATCAGAGTGTGTTGAGCTATTGCAGGCTGTTGAAACAAGTCTCTTGTCAGGGTATATGGCTCGAGATGGCTGTAAAGATGACAGCCGCTTTCGGCTAAGAGTTGGCTCCCGACAGTGGTTGTTTTCTTCAGTCTGTTCACCTTATTTCCCAAGGCAGTGTCTGTCACCGAATTTGGTGCTCACTAACCCTGGATGGGACAGTAAGCTCTGGGAGTCACCTACCTCCACCTTCTCTATGCTTGGATAGCAGGGGTGCACCACACTGCTCTGCTGGGGGCTGTGCAAGACAAACAAACAGCAAAACTGTAACTTTAATTTTTTCAAACATTATTTTTAATGATAGTTCTTAAACACTTCAACCTCCCTTGTATCCTACCATCCACCAGAGGTAGTGGAAAGTAAGGATATGGGGGGAGTGAACTGTTTAGAAACGGTTCTTTGGAGTAACTCTCATCTTTGTTGTCTGGAAATCGGCAGTTCAGTTCATAGGTGAGCAGCGGCAGCTCAATCCACTCCCAAACACTTCACGGATACACCAGCAGTCCAGTTCGATAGAATTGGGTTAGCAACAGTGGTGACTCGATCTAGCAGAGACAGCCAGGCCTCCACTCAAGTCAGCAGGAGGGACCAACAGAAAACCGAAGTCATTGGCTGTGCCTTTCTCAGGGAAGTGAAGATCATGAAGAGATGAGACCCACAAACGTTACACAACTGGCTGTACCAGCAAGCCAAGCTCTTTCTCACTCTTTCAAATCTTATTTATACCTTCCAAACATCACGTGTCTTCCATGCGTCTCGCCTCAGCACATGCATCCAGTCAGCTTCAGTCCCTGGAGTCCTGACAAATGCAGCTCAACTAGCCAATGTAAGGCGGACTGATACATGTGAGTTGTTAGCGAGGAAAGCCTCATCACAGTCCCTTTCACACGTTTGCTTTAGCAGAACATTCTCTCTCCTGTGTCTGCTTCACTGAAACGTTCCTTCACGAGTCTGTCTCAGCCTTTCACACCTGTGTCCACCTCAGGAAAACACTCCTTCACACGTCTGCCACAGCAAAGCACCATCCAACACAACTGACTTTCCAAAGAACCCTACGTTTCCACTTCACCAAACAGCTTTAGAACTCACGGAACGCAGCCTGCCGGTTAGCACAATCACGATGGGTGTGCCTCGGAGAGGCTGAGCCCTGGGGACCTCAGTGTCCTGAGGACTTCATGCTCTTGTGGAGCTTCGCTCTGCTTGTTGCCCTCACGATCTTACGCCCTTCATAATCTATGAGTTGTATGGAAACTCTAAGGGGGTTCTAGTCCCTCACTGTGTTATTGGCACTTACAATATCCGTGATTGATCTTTTCCAAGCATTGCTGCTGAAGCAGATTAACGATTCAACTGCCACCCTCAGAAAGAACTCAGAGATGTAGATTGTTACTAAAGATAGGTCAAGATGTTTTTGTTGGTGGCCCTGGTGTAGAAAATCTTGGGGAACAGTTTAGAAAGGCACATGTTTGATTATTGAGAGAGGGAAGTTTTAAGGTCAGCAGCCTGACTAGTACTCGCTGGCATGCCTCTCTTGCTGAAGCTGGGCTGGTCAAACTGATGATTAATTTCTTGTATCCATTTTTGCCTTCAGCTTCCTGATATAATTTAAGAAAAAATTGCTAATGAGTAGATGTGTACCCCGCGTATTTAAAGTAAAAATGACTGATTGTTTTTTATGTAGAAGTTTAGATTTGTGATTCTTTTAAGATTTTTATGTTTACTTTTTAAGATAAACAACAAAATAATTGATACTTTCTGTGTAACCACAAATGCAGCCTGCCAGGAAGAGAAACTGACTGAGAAAATTACCTTGCTTGCTTATATTTTGGTAATCAATAACAAGTTGCTTAGTTACAAACGTATGTGGGTTCTTGGAATATTTGGTTCTTTAATCCATAAAATGTAAAACATTTGATCATGTGAGCGTATAGGGTAACATGATTTTTTCTTGCGTATAGTCATTGTAATGGTTCACTCCAAGAAAAATAGAATTTAACCACATTGTTATTTGTGTACTGCTTAAAAGATTTTGCTAGGATATATAAGCTCTGGGAGAAAACATAAACTTGCTAGATCTTTGCCCCATCCACCAAAAGTGTGTGTGTGTGTGTGTGTGTGTGTGTGTGTGTGTGTTATTTTACCTACCTCTCTCCCCGGCCCTAGA
The DNA here is from genome assembly GCF_004785775.1 of Grammomys surdaster. NCBI lineage: Eukaryota > Metazoa > Chordata > Mammalia > Rodentia > Muridae > Grammomys > Grammomys surdaster. Next base: position 1,774,678 of record NW_021604648.1, on the reverse strand, counting down.
GTGTTTTCCACCAGCCCCAGATAATCAAGTTTTGTTCCCTCAGAGAAAAGTCTGCTGAGTGATCAATCATGAACTTCATGTACTACCTCAGTTTACCTGTCAGAGCTGGTCTCCAACACCACTCCCAGCTTTTTAGATGCACACAGAGATTCAAACTCAGAACAAGCACTTTACTAAGTCATCCCCCTGGGGTGAAGCTTTGCCATCCTTACCAAGCTACAGAGCTGGCTGGATCTGTTGAACTACGGCTCTGCTTACTAATGGATACGGACATTTATATTTACTTTCCGCAGCCAGCAAGTCTCTCTGTGCAATTGCATATTGGGAAATGACTTCTTTGCTTTACATTTTCTCTTATTTTACCTTTCTGGGGGACTCTTGTCTGTTTGCTCATTCCAGACTTTCAGTGTCACACCTGCTAGCCCACTTTACAATTTGTTCTTTGTTAAGGAGAAATCCTTGATGTGGTGCACTTGAATTTGTCACATTTATGATCCACCTACTTTCAGTGTGTCCAGCCATCTGTCTTAAAGGAATTCCTAATTCTTGTGAGAGTCTTCCTTTTAGTTCTTACATTTATGTCTTGAGTACACGTGGAGTTTCTGTGCAAGGTATAAGAAAGGAATCTTTCCATCCATATTGAAAGCTATTTCTTTTCCCTCAAATTCTTTTCAAGAAGTCTGTCCCCAGAGACAGGTGAGGTGGTACATGGTTTTAATCTCAGCACTTGGGAAGCAGAGGATGAGTGATTTCTGTGAGTTCAAGGCCAGCCTACATAATAAGTTCCAGGATAGCCAGGACTACATAGCAAGAAATTGTCTCAAAAACAAAACAAAACAAAACAAAACAGTCTGTCTTGGGAGCCAGAGAGATGGCACACTTGTTCAGAGTGCTTGCTGCTTTGAGAAGACTTGAGTTCAGTTCCCAGTGCCTAACTCAGGCAGCTCACATCCGCCTTTTACTTCAGCTTCAGGGAGCCTGATGGTCTCCATGGATAACTGATACACATGGCATACACACAGAAATAAACAGATGTTTATTAAAAGGAAAAATAAAACTTTTCTAAAAATCTGTCCTTCATTGTTCTATAAGATTCTCATATACCTTGCCTGCTTGTGGATGACCTGCCCTATCAGTTGTCTGCTGCTGTGCAAAGACCAGATTGTTTTATGATAGCTTTCAAGTGTGTGGAATCTCCTCTCAGATAGAAGGATGACCCTTTGACCTTACCATGTATTTCACAGTTGACTTAGCTACTTGTGTATCCTTATGTCTCCTTCTGCTTATAGGACTTAAATGTCTCTTTCCTAGTTATGCTATAAAGAAAAAGAATACTTGTAGCTAGTATCCAGTCTCCAATCAGGCCCTACTGTAATGAATGATGGTCACCTTGTTAATGCTTTCTCATGTTAGAAAAGTCATATGGAGCTAGGAATCTATGTCCTCCTACCTCTCAAAGCGGTCACTCAAGAGCTAATGAGATTAAGGACCTAAATGTCATCCCCAGAACCCATAGTGGAAACAAAAAACTGGTTCCTACAAGTCCTCTGACTTCTGCATGCTTCAGCATGCATGTACTCACACTCCCACAATACACGAGTAATAATGAATAAATAAATAAATAAATAAATAAAAATTTAATAAGTAATCACATCCACACAACACACACACACACACACACACACACACACGTGCACACGCACACACACAGAGTCATCTCATCACACTCTACATTGCACAGGTCCAAGGACAGAGAATACGCACTTCTGAAACTCTTGTAATAAATGGAAGAAACCCCACAGCTGCAGCCATCTTTGCTCATTAGAGCCTCTTCTGTAGCATCACAGGAAGCACAAACGGCAGGTTTGTACCCAAGAACCAAGTCAAAGGTCAGTGTTTGTCACAAGGCCCGAGGACCCAAGCCTGGTTGGTGGTGACACTGAATATCGAGTCTCCCTACATTCTTCAGGCCCCACCACCCACAGCGTTCAAACTTCACAGAAATCACACTGATGGCTTATTAAAACACAAGATGCCAGGCTCCCTTCTGCCTTTTTTGATCTAATGAATACTGAGTGAGGCCCAAGGATTTGCATCTGTCTTAGTTAGGGTTTCCATTGCTGTGAAGAGACACCATGACCAAGGCAGCTCTTATAAAGGACAACATTTAATTGGGGCTGGCTTACAGTTTCGGAGGTTTAATCCATTATCGTCATGGCGGGAAGACTAACAGTGTGTAGGCAGATATGGTTCTGGAGAGGGAGCCAAGAATTCTACATCGTCATCCGAAGGCAGCCAGAAGGAGACCATGTGCTATATTGGGCATAGTTTGGGTATAGGAGACCTCAAAGCCAACCCCCACAGAGACATACTTCCTCCAAGAAGCATTTACATAGGAGTCTATGGGGTCATACCTATTCAAATCACCACAGCATTCTAAATATATATATAAATAAGCAAATAGTGAGTTCTAAGCATGCGTGACTGTACAGAATGGTGCCTTCACTACAGTACCCATAATATCACCCAGAATTGCCCTGGAAATTTGCCTGCTGGTGGAAAAAATTTTTATCTGAAAGTAAATTTATCAACCTTTCTTTTGCCAGAGAATGACATACTTCATACCCCACCAGATTCTTCTTGCCTTGGCTGACAGGAACTCGAACCTGTTTCTCAACGTTTGCACCTTTCTTTATCAGGAGCCTAAAAATAGCCACTGTTCTCTTTCCTTCTAAATTATTTTTTGTTATGTTTTGCCCTATTTTACACTGCTTTCCACAGAAGTCTCAAATATTTCTTACACATAGAATACAAATGAATATATAATATGCATTGGTAAGATTATGAGAATATTGGCTTCAAACAAATAGTGAGTGCCAGAAAAAATCTTGTAGTTATTATTTTATGTTACCTTTTCCTTTCAGTAGGTTGACTTGGGTAATTTCTAGTTTGGGGGAATTTTTCCATCCATGAACTGTTTAGCTAATGTTCTTTCTGAAGAGGTGGCTATCAGACCTGAGAAGCATGAGGGGAAGTATCAGGGTTTATGTGCTGGTTAGTTTTAAGTGTCAACTTGATGCAAACTAGAGCCACCTACAAAGATTGCATGAATAAAGAATTATCTAGATCAGGTTGGCTTGTAGCCACGTCTATATGGGGTTTCCCTGATTCTTAACTGATCTTGGAAGAACCAGTCCACTGTAGGCAGTACCATTCCCTATGCTAGGAGGTCCTGATCAGTGTAAGAAAAAGGGGGTGGGGGAAGAGAGCTAGTTGAGAGCAAGCAAGACAGTAAGCCCATGCATGTTCATTTCTCTCTGCTCTTGGCTGAGGGTGTGATGTGGCTTGCTTCTTGAGTTCCTATCTTGACTTCCCTCCTTAATCGACTGTAACTTGGAATTTTAAGTGGAATAAACCCCTCCTCCCTTAACTTTGTTTTTGCCAGATACATCATCACAGCAATGGAAATGAAGGTGGGACAAGGGAACCATGGGCATCAGGGTTTAGGAAAAGCTGTGAGTTAGTGCTATTGTGTGTTGCAGGAGCCCATTGAGGTATCCTAGTACTTTTCTATCTTACTAAGGGCATCCTCCCAGGTTGAGATTTCATTCATTTCAGTTACCAGTGAGCCAATATCCAGAGAACTTGTTACTTTTGAAAATGCTCCTTTAGTAAAACTTTTATTTGGCTAAATCAACGGAAGGTGTTCTCTGTTATTTTCAAACAAGACTCCAAGAGCTACTGATGGTTAGTTTTCTGTCACTTGCAACCAAAAGTGTTTTGGTTAGTTTACAGCAGAATGCTCTTTTGCCCTTGCCCTCCCTTCACATGCAGTGGCAGTCACTTGGATATCTTCCTAACACCCCCAAGTCTCAGTCTCTGGAGAGAGAAAGGTCAGGATGAGCAGCACCTGAAGCACACACTGAACAGTCAATATGGTTTCACGACTTCTTCATAACTCTCTCCTCTCCTTTACCCAGAATCCTCCCCCTCTGACACCATCTTCAGGAGTTGGGATGTAAGGAAAATGATTGTTGGTTCCTATTTCCCACCCATGCAGCACAAGTATCTCTAGGCATCCATCCCTCACAGAGAAGAATGAGAGAACTGCCTCTGGGGCTATCTGAATTGGTGAACACAATGACAAGAAAGGACGTCCAGGCTGAGCAGCTAATGGAGAAGAAAAGCTTGGGAATAGGAAATGTAGTCTGAGGGGGTATAGACAGAGAACAATATGGAGGGCTCCAATTCCATCTATGAAGTCATAATGGCCTATCTGGTCCACGGTCACAGCCATCGTCACCTCATCCACAGCCACCATTTTAGTCCTTTTTCTTCACATCTGATCTGCATAGCCTGAAAATACAAATTCCTCCTTCTGTTTCCTTCTGATGGTCTTCTGTCACTCATACAGATGAGACTACACATCTACAGTAGCTTCCTTCTTTGATGATGGGCCCTAGCCTTGTCTTGGACTGCCTGCCTTCCACTCCAGCCCATCTGGTGGTCTGTGCCCTCTTGTTATTCAGCAATGCCTGAAGGAAGATGGAGAATCATCTCATTTCCTAGAGCTCACCACAAAGCCAGAACAAAATCTAAAGAAGTTTGCTTGGTTTTTTTGTTTGTTTGGTTGGTTGGTTGGGTTTTTGGATGGGTTCTTATTTGTTGTTTCATTTTTGAGATAGGATCTTATCATGCAGCAAGACTAGCCTTAAAATACTCCTGCCTCAGCCTCCTGAGTGCTGGAATTTCAGGTATACACTACCATACCATACCACTCCCGAGCCAAGGGCTAAATACTGTGAGTCAGCGTTCTAGACAGTAGGTCATCAGTGGATGTTGTAGGGAGGAATAAAAAGAGAGGAGAGACAGAGAGACAAAGAGACAGAGACAGAAAAACAGACACAAACACAGAGAGAGACAGAGAGAGAAAGGAGGGAGAAATGGAGACAGGGAGAGACACAGAGAGAGACAGAGACAGAGAGACAGAGAAACTATCCTTCTTCTCAGAGCCTAAATGGAGGAAGATGAGCAGTAGAACATTTCTCATTAGGCTATTTGACGTCCTCTAAGCAAAGGTGTCAGTGAATGCAATTGAGTATCTCAAAATAAATAGTAAGAAAGTTCCACAAAATAAAGAACTAAATCCACAGCACTAAAGGCTATAGTAGACATCAAGAAGAATAAATGAGAGTAGGAAGTGGGTTGCCTGTGCACACTGCCATGTCATACTGCACAAGGTCATGAACAAGCTAAAAGAGAAAGCAAAAGCACTTCTCCACATCAGGGCCACACGATGACAGTACTCACTCAAGGCTAAAGGCAGCAGGCAGATGTTTCAGATACACAGGAAGTGGGAGCAGAGCACCTGTAGTCTCCACTCTGAAAGCCTGTTACATAAGACAATGCAGGCAGCAGCAGATGACTCAAAATAAAGAATGGCCAGAATTAAGAATCGGTGATAAAAGTGACAATGATGAGTAGCATTTAAATATAGAACCTAGACTGAAGCATTCTGGGAATTACAATGATAAGTAGCATTTAAATACAGAGCCTGGACTGAAGCATCCTGGGAATTACAGCTACAGAATAAAAATTAATGTTCTGAACGTTGACAAAGTAAAATTAATGATACAACTAATATCGTTCAGGATCAAAGAACAAGTATACAAAGTTAATATCCTTTAAAATGAAAACAAGAAATTAGAAAATAACAGCTTTTATTTATTAATGTTCTCAAGTCCTTTTTCCTTTATTAATCTTTGTGCTTCATTTAGTAGTTAACATCTCTGGAGCAAAAGGCATAGTTACCTTTATTGTTTTTTAGGTTAGCAGATAAAATGAGGATGAAACTGTATCCTTTGTGCTCATTTGTTCCTCTCCCCCATAGCCACTGTCCTGCCTCCTCCTCCTCTTCTAGTTAGTGCCCTCCCCTGCTGCTTTCTGATCACATGGAACTTTAGGACTTCTTCCTGCCTTCTCCTGTTCTCGTTTGCAGTTTCACAACCTAAAGAATGTACATAAACACACACACACACACACACACACACACAGAGAGAGAGAGAGAGAGAGAGAGAGAGAGAGAGAGCAGTATGTGTCTTTCAAAGTCTGACTTGTTTCACTTAGCGCAGTGACCTTTCAATTGCAGACATGTTCCTGAAACATGCCATGACTTTGTTTCTTTGTACAGCTGCATAAAATTCCATCATGTATCAGCACCTCCTTTTCTTTATCCATTCACCTGTTGGTGAGCATTCACCTAGTTCCATTCCCTGGCTATTGTAAATACTGCAGTTATAATGAAAATTAGAAGTATCTCTGTGGAATGTTAGCTTATGAGTTCTGTGAGTATATACCCCAGAGTACCATAACTGGTTCAGAGTCATTGTAATTGCAGCTTTTCTAGGAACTTCCATACTGATGTACATGGTTGCTATATGAATTTACATCACAACTCTCATTGATTAAGGGGTTATCTTTCCCCATAACCTTACCAGCATTTGTTGTTAATATTTTTAAGATTTATCTTCTATTATTTTATGTGTAGGTGAACATATCTGCTTATGGGTATGTACATGCATGTGCAAGTACCCCCCAGTGGCCAGAGACATCAGATCCCATGGAACTGGAGTTACAGATGTTTTTGAGACATCTGACGTGGGTAGGGGGAACAGAACTCGAGTCCTCTAGAAGAGCAGCAAGTGCCTAGCCACTCAGCCATCTCTCCAAAGCCCTTGGCCACTGAACCATCTCTCCAGCGCCATTCCGGCTGACATGATTTTCTCAACTCAGTTTTCCTTTGCATTTTCCTGATGGCTAAGGCTGTTGAATACTTTCTGAAGTATTTACAAGCTGTTTACGTTTCTTCCTTTGAGAACTATTCAATTCACAGTCCATTCACTAAGTGGTTCAGCCTTTTGGTATTAAATTTTTCCAGTTCTTTATACCTCCTGGATATTGGCCCACTGATTTATAGTTGGCAAAGATATCTCCCCCATTCTGTAAGCTGTTTCAAACCAAACCAAAGTACAAAAGGATTAGAAGACAACATTGTGAACTCTGACACATCAGTGAGCTAGACTAACAAGTTGAAATGAAGATTTCCTATAAACACCCAGGTTTATAGAGGGTCAAAAAAAAGGAAAATATCATAAATATGCAAGTGAAGAGGCTGGATGAAAAAAACTTACAACAAATAAAAGTCCAGAGCAGAGGATGTGCTTGGTGTGTCCTATGACTTACAGAATAATTAACATTATTCTCAAGGATGTTCAGGGGGAAAAAAAGGTAGGAAGACCATGGAAGTCATTAGATGAATCTGAATTCAGCCTCATATCAGAGCCCAAAGACATCAAAAGAAAACTAACATCCATATACCAATACCCTCTGTGACATAGATGCAAAACGTCTCAGTAAATGCTATCCAACTGAATCCGTTTTCAAATCGTAATACACTGTGACCACATGAAATTTACCACAGACCGGAAGAGTGTCCAAATACATTAGAGTCTATATAAGGCAGCACACTAGCAGAATGACAGGGTGTGGGAGGATCATGTGATCACCTTAATTGATGCAGTGAAAACATTTGACAAAATTCAATAGCCTTTCAAGGCTCAGAAAGCTAGAAAGAAATGGAAACTTCCTCAGAATGGAAATATGCATTCATGGGGAACCCACAACAAGTGATCTCGTTGCTAGAGGTCTGAAAGGCTTGTTTCCTCCTTGAGCAAGAATGAGAACAAGAACAAGACAAGGTCTCCTTTTTTTTTTGTCTCTTTCAACATTGTCTTCAAAATCCTTGGTTGATTGGTTGGTTGGTTGGTTGGTTGGTTGGTTGGTTGGTTGGTTGTTGTTGTTGGTGGTGTTTTGTATGGTTTGGTTTTGTCAGCTTGACATAAACTAGTTATCTGGTCGGGGAACCTCAGCTGAGAAAAATGCCTCCATCAGATTGGCCTGTGGGTGAGTCTATAAGACATTTCTTGATTAATGATTGATGTGGGAGGGCCCAGGCCACTGTGGGTGGAGCCATCCCTTGGCAGGTAGGCCTGGATGCTATGAGAAAGCAGGCTGAGAGATCCATGGGGAGCAAGCCAGTAAGCAGCATTCTTCCATGGCCTCTGCATCAGCTCCTGTCTCCAGATTCCTTGACACAAGGAATCTTGAAAAAGAACAAGCCTAAGAATTCCCACTTCCCAATTTTAGAGTGTACTGTGAGAGGCCAGTGGTGTGATGGGCCACAGAGACAGACAAGCAGATCACTGGGCTAGCCCTGGGCC
>NW_021604648.1:1735151-1766389 GCF_004785775.1 Grammomys surdaster | reverse complement strand
AGACAAGCAGATCACTGGGCTAGCCCCGAAGCTCTAGAACTAGCCACACACTTATCATCAGCTGATTCTTGACAGGGACACAATGACTAATCACTGAAGAAAAATATGGATAATCTTATGCAGAAAAATGAGTTTGGAGAGCTGGGGAAATGGTTCCATTGGTAAAGTGCCTGCAGGTTTTGATGAGAACCAGAGTTGGATCCCCAGAACCCACAGAAAAATATCTCAGCATAACAGCATGTGTCTGTAAATCCTGAACTGGGGAGGCAGAGACAGGAGGATCTGTGGGGCTTGCTGGCCAACCAGTCCAACTCAGTTGACAAGCTCCTGGTTTAGTGAGAGATTCTGTCTCAAAAAATAAGGTGGATAGTGATTGAGAAAAATACTGAGGTTGACCTCTGACCTCACATACAGCCACACACATAAAGAATAAACTTGGATCCTTGTACATTACATACAAAATATATATAGTATGCATAAAAGCATAAATAGGGATAATAATATTTAAAATATAACATATACACCACATACAAAAAGACAACTCAAACAGATCAAAGATTCAATGTGCAAAGTAAGACCATTGAAATCTCAGGGGGAAAAACAAGTACTTTCTGATAAACTAGGATTTGGCCGTCATCACTTAGATATGAAACAAAAATAACAAATATAGGAAAACTTACTATTGTCAAGATGACAATACTGTCATCAGAATTTTAAAATACTGTGCTTCAAAAGCCACTGTGTAGAGGGTGGAAGATGGAGCAATGGAACCGGCTCAGCTGCTAAGAGCACTGACGGCTCTCCAGAGGACCGGCATGGGACCAGGCAGCTCACACGTAACTCCAGCCACAAGGATTTAACACACTCTGCTGACCTATGTGGGCACTTGCACACACACACACACACACACAAACCATAAATATAATTAGTTAACTAAAATAATAATACACAAAATGAGGGAAGAACTAGGATCCTGAGAAAAAGTCTCACAGTTAAGTAACACAGACAATGTCTGAATGGGGAAGAGACCTGAATGTGTATTTCTCCAGAGAAAATAAGCACTTGAAATGATGTTTGATATCATCAAGCATTAGGAAAATGCACAGCAGGAATATGAGACACCGCCCCACACTCACCAGAACCTCTGTAGTTAATGATAGGAAGTGCCGGGAGACCAAGCCAGGAGGGCAGACACAAGTTCCCAGCCAGTGCAGGCCACATGACAAGCTCTAGGGAAGTCTTGGCTACATCCTATTTCAGCGAGGATGTAAAGAAATGGAACCCTCCTACATCACTGATGGGTATGTAGAAGGCGCAGTTGTTGTAACCAGAACCCAGCAATGCACCCTGGGTACATACCCAAAATGGTGACCACAGATGCTCACTGTACACTGGGCCTAGGGGGACATCGAGGTTTGGAAAGTGCTTGCCTCGCAACACAAGGGCCTGAATTTGATTCTGAGGACCATAGAAATATACTAGGTACAGCTCATAATTCCAGTGCTGGGGAGACCCAGCTGACATAGCTCCAGGTCAATAAGAAAGCTTGTCTCAAAGGAGGTGGATGGCATTCCTGAGTATGACATCAGAGGCTGTCCTCTGCCACCTCTATACATGTGTGCATGCTTCCACATGAACACACACACACACACACACAATTAAAAATGTGTGCACCAAATGTTTGTGAGAACAGCATTCAAATTAGCCAAAAGATGTTAGCAAGAAGTGCACTAAATGATACAAAGATAAAATGTGAAATCTGTGCACCCTGGAGGATTACTGGAGTATGAAAAGGAATGGAACTCTTATACGTGACATAGCATGGAGAAACCTTGAATAGATTTGTGAAATAATCCAGATATAAAAGGATGGGCATCATATAAATATGTATAGGAGGTCACAGACACTCATGAGACAGAATATAGGTTAGGAATGGGAGGAGGAGAGATGCTGGGGAGTGTTACTCACTGGCTGGCAGGGTTTCTGCTTGTGGTAATGAAGAGACTTCTGGAAATAGCGGTGATGGTTGCACCACCCTGTAGGTGTGGCTAACGCCGTAGAATCAAATACTTAAGAATGATTAAACCCGAGGCTGGAGAGCTAGCTCAGTGGTCGAAAGTACTTCCTGCTCTTTCAGAATCTTTGGTTCAAATCCCAGCACCCATGTTAGGCATGCAAGTGCCCCTCCATGGGATCCAACGCCCCCTTCTGGCCTCTGAGGGCCCCCACATGTATTCAGATATACCCACATATAGACACACACATACACATAAATTATAATGAAACATCTTTCAAACATTATTAAAGTGGCTACTGTTGTATCTAGGTTTAAAAATGAAGCATGTAAGCTGTGATAGCAGTGCATGCCTGTAAGCTGCTGCTTGGGAGGGCTGGGGAGGGAGGGGAGAAAGCTCAGTACCACCCCTCCTCAGCCATCTACTGAACGTGAGGCCAGTGTGGGTTATATGAGATGCTACTTCAAAAACAGATTTTAACAATGTAATATACAAAAGGCCTATCCTGGAGTATATACTTCAGATGAGTGGATTGTGCGGTGGGTGGTTATATGTCAGTATAACTGCTTTTTTAAAAAACGGAAGCAGAGTATTACATTTATTCAGATAAATGAACAGCATGAAAGAACCCAGATGCAATCTGGGTAAGTGATTCAAGCAGGACACAAAAGACACGTCACATGGTGTCATTCACATGAGATACCCAGGGTTGATAAAGAGATGGGCTAGTCATTGCCTGGAGCTGAGGGGAGTTGAGAGAGAGGGAAGTGACTGTTAATAGATTTAGAATGTCTCTGGTAGGGAACATAAAAAGGTTCTAAAAATAATTCGGGGCCTGGAGAGATGGCTTAGCTGTTAAAGGCACACCCTGCTCTTGCAGAGGATCCTAGGTGGGTTCCCAGCACTCACATGGAGACTCACAACCTCCTGTAACAATTCCAGGGGATCAAGCCAATGCCCTCTTTTGGACTCCACAGGCAACTCCATTCACACACGCACACATCCCTCACCCCAGCAAACACATAGGCAAGCAGCAAAAATATACATTAAAAATATAAAAACACCTTTGACAATGACATACAATTCTATGAATATATTGAAAACTAAAACCATACTTCCAATGGTGAATCGGGTGACTATACATGAATTCTAGCTCAGTATAGCTGTTTATTAAAGTAAGGTTATGGAAAGGCCTAGCCTAGGGCGTGGTCCCTAGCTACTGCTTGGTACAATCCAGTTACCATGGAGATGAGGGTGATTCTAAGATGATGACTTGTGCTTTACACAGGGCAGCTCTTAAAGTATGGAAACAATCCCAGGTGCTCTGGCAGCCACATGTTTGCAGAGGATAGTCTGCCCATCTCAAGAGACCCATGCCCACTGAGGACAGAAGGACCTGCCTTCAGCACAGGCACCAATGTTTACCTCCCTGCTGCCCAGCTCCCTGCTGCTTTAATTGGCCCCTGAAAGGGAACCAGTTCTCATTGACAAGCCCTAATGAATCCCTTGGAATCTGGGTCCCCACATTCTCCACTTCCCAGTTGCTAGTTCCAGACAAGCAAAGAATTTTGCAAGCTCCCGGAGGAAAGCTAGGCCTTGAGAGACAGCCACATATGTGGTCTGAGCTGACTGGTAATTAGACACAAGAGACCCTGCCTCATGATGGCAGACTCTATGCTTAGTGCATGGTAGATACACTTCCTTGGCTCCTGTGGGAGAGTTCTGGCCCAACCTTCCTTTTTGCCTGGCTTCCCAAAGGAAAACCCTTCATTCCCTGCTCTTTGACTTATGGCTCTGAAGCATAGACTGGGCCACTGCTCACTCCTGGAAACCCTGTGCTCACAAGGACCAACTTAAACGCATCTCTTTTCACCCTTCAAGGCCCAGGGCAGATACTTCTCCATGACATCTTAGCCAAGTGTGAAGCCATCCTGCCCTGTCTGAGCACCTCTGCTTTACGGCTCCTGGCCAAGATCTTAGCACTGCAAGCCTGGAACAGAGCTGGCCACACATACTTCACACATGTTTCCAGGTAGACCACAGAAGCACAGAAGCTAGATTTGAGGAGAGAAAGCCTCATGCTCCATTTGGTCCTTGTTATTCTCCCTCCTCAGAGTCGTGACATGCTGCCAGTAGCTGTTCCTTTAAAAATGGTGCTGAAGTCAAATACTAATAAAATTACAAAGCCAAACATCTGGTTTTCCTGACTCCAGGACTCCTCCGGGCCTTCACTGTGTTAACTGATGCTGCCCATCTGTTAGAGGGTGGGGGTGGTGCGGGGAGGATCTTAAGGGGCTAGAGGGATGGATCAGCAGTTAAGAGCATGTGCTCTTCTTCCAAATGACCTCTGTTTGACTCTCAGCACCCACATGAGGCAGCTCACAACAACCTGTAACTCCAGCTCCAGGAAATGTGATGGCCTTTGTCTGCAGACATCGGAACTCAAGTGTACACACCCATACATACATGCACATGCACGTGCACACGCACATGCACACACACAGGCACACGTGCACGTGCACACCGCACTGAATGCAACGCTTTAAAAGAGGAAGGTCCTTAACTATTAGTTATAGAATCTTTGCCCCTCCATCCTAAAATCTTATGGGACCAGAATAATGTGAAATTACTAGAATATTCTGACCTAGAGATGAATGGGGCAGGGGGACAACCTCTTACTATCTACCAAGCTGAGCTCAAGGCCAGTAAAGTAACTAAATGTTTAGCCGAAACTACAAACATTATCAGGAAATGAAATAAAAGGAAAATGTCATCAATGTCTTTGAACCTCCAAGCCTGGAACTGAGCCTGGCCCATGGTGAATTGTTAAGATTGGTGAAATGAACGGAGGACTTTTGATATCACAACATATATGCTACAGAGGCAGCATTCAAGTTTGCTTTCTGAATAGGCTGGCTGTGCTGGCCTCCATGTTGACCGTATCCCACATAGGAAGCTAACACAAAGCACTGATAACTCCACAGCAGTATGGGATCCCTCTGTAGACCACGGAGGTCAGTCAGTAAGGCCAACAGAGGGTCAGAAGTGAAAAGAAAGACAATGCAGTGTCAGATATACAAGACTTAAAAACCATGTCAAGAGCCTGGCATGGCAGCATACATCTTTAGTCCCAGCACTCAGGAGGCAGAGACAGGTGGATCTCTGTGAGTTCAAGGCCAGCCTGGTCTCTGTAGGAAGTTCCAGGACCACCAGAGCTTGTAGTGAGACCTTGTCTCAAAAACAAAAAGTGCTAAGGCGCTTGGCTGAGGGCTGAGGAAGGACAGGAAAGGTACAGGGATGTAGCTTTCATGGATACTTCCAGGGCTCTGGGTTTGTTTATTTGTTTTTTTGGTTGGTTGGTTGGTTGGTTGGTTGATTGTTTTTTTTTTGTTTTTTTTTTTTTTTTTTTTTTTTTTTGTCGAGACAGTCTCATGTAGCCCAGGATGGCCTCAAACACACAAAATATATACCAAGGGTGACTTTGAACTTCCTGTCTCCAGCAGCGTATGCATGAGCAGCATATCCAGCTCACAATGCATGTTTTCAGCCACTCTGACTAGAATATGGACAGCAATGAGCAGAGAAAGGGGTCACTATAATGGTCTACAAGACAGAAATAGTATTAAGATGCCCAGCAGCCTTAACTGAAATGCAAGTGGGGATGTGGAGCATACTCAAACAAAGGGTAGAATCTGGCGCCTAGCTTGAGCTTGGGGACACTAATTGCTCATAGATCATACATGCGAACCTTACAGATGGAGAAACTGAGACCTGGAGGCACTCAGGGGCCTGTGCATCGTCTCACACAAAGGTAAGACTGGTCCACAGCTTGACTCCCAGACCCAGGACCCTTCTCATCTGACACAAGAAGTAGATATAAATCTGGAGGTTTTACAAAGCATTGGATACCAAACCTGGCCATTTGAAACATTTCCACAGCAGCTGAGAGCCATGACAGAGTCTTGCTATTTGTACTGCATATCTCTGCCTTCTCCTCAGGACTTTTTCTAGTGATGTTTCTAGAATACACAATTCATCTGTTTCTAGGCCAACCCAACCCTCTTGGTCTTCATGGAGAAGAAGCCATTCTCTCTTCCTTACAAGCAAAAAGCACACAGGCCAGAGAGGTTAAAAAAAACTCATCTAAAGCCACAAAGAAAATTAGTATCTCAGATTTCTCTTAATCTCAGAACATTCTCCTATACCTGATTAAGAAATATAGAAGGCTGATGTCATGGCCTAGAAGAGAACATCTGGTCCAAAGTGAGCACAAGAGATGGTAAAGCAAGACCTTGAACCTAGGTGAGCTCCCAGAGGCCTGTGCAGCAGTCAGCTAGCTGCCTGTTCTCCGAAGCTGCACTCCTGAAAGAAAGACTGTGTCCTGACTCCCTCCTTCAGCATCACTGTGTCCCCATCTGTCTTGTCAGGGACCAATGCTGGGACATCTCCAGGCTGCCTTCAATTATGAGGCAATAAATATGAGATGTGCTGCTCGGTGAGCAGCCGCTTGGGCTGCCAGCCCCGCCTCTACCCTCACCAGCCCCTGCACCAGGAAGATTGGATTTTGTATTGTTCATTTTTTATCTCTCATTTTGTTGGAAGGGGAGACATAGGCCATAGGGAGTGGGTAATTTGATCCTCTCTCCACTTTACTAGTGTAGCATGGGAAGATGGGAAGTGTGATATCCTCAGGATGCTCTCACGCTCCCGAGCACCTCCACCTCCACGTACCAGCCCTGTGAGTGTGCAGCTGTAGCTCAAAGGTCCTGCCCAGGGAGATGGCCACTTGAGTTCCAGCTTTGATGCTGCTGCTGGCCCACCTTGAGATGTTGGATCAACACTGTGAGCTGGCCAGCAGGGGGATCCATAAAAGAACATGATGACTCCAGCCCTCTTGGAGCCATGGTTTATATCAAGTAAACAGACAGCTGCATGGTTGGGCACAGACATTGGTACTGGGGATGAAAGATAACAGATTTGCCAGGAGGGATGAGAAAGAGAGAACAACATGGCAGATGCAGACAACATTGCTTAACTAACACAGCAGGAGGGAGAAAAGGCACCTAAATGCTCTTAGAGACCTGAAAGTATGGCTGAGACATGGGGCACACAGAAAGGGAGGGACAGTTTTAAGCAGATTATGTTCCCACCAGGTTTGAATTTTAGAAAAGACTCTGGCTATCTGGAAAGCTTGTTCGGTAGTAGGACCAAAGAGGGAAGATAGAAATGTCAATGAGAAAGATGATGTAATAGTCCAGGAAAGAGAACTTTGTCCTAAAGTAGAGAAAAAAAAAGTGGGTCAAGAAATACTATTATTTAGCTGAAGAGATGGCTTAGGTGTTAGGAATGTGTACTGTTCTTGCAGAAGCCAGAGTTCTATTCCCAGCACCCAAGTCCCAACTGCCTGTAACTCTGCCGCCAGGAGAACTGATGCCCTCTTCTGGCCTCTGTGGACATCTGCACACACATGCAAATAAACACTTGTGTGTACACACACACACACAATTAAAAGTAATAAAGATAAGTCTTTTTAAAAAGAGACACTGTTTTATCATCAGCATAATGAATGTTGTCATCAAATTTCATTAGAATGGGGATAGTGCTAAATATTAATATCAGTTTCTAATCCAACAATTCTTCAAGAAGATTATACCCCCATTTTGTAAACAAACAAACAAACAAACAAACAAGACTCAAGATTTGCTCAAAGATACACAGCCAATAAGTGATAGAGGAAAGATGGCAACAGACCCATCTAAGGAGTTTTATTATGTTGCTATTTTTAAATGACTATACTTATCAAGAACAATGTCACAACCCACCACTGCTCAAATGCTATCCAAGCAAAGAAGAGTGAGAAGTGTGTGTACCAAGTGAAACCAAATGGTGAATTGTCTATTGTCCTGGAAGACATTTTGTCCCACATCTGTCCAGCTCAGGTCTCTCCACTGAGTTCTGCTTCCTAGAAAGGAAGGCCATTTTCTAGGGCCTAAGAATGCACAGATTCCACCTGAGTTTTTAATTATTTGGATGTAGAAAGTAAAGAACAGAGGAAGGAAGAATGGTAAAGAATGGTACACAGACTGCTGACAGTGGGAATGTGGGTAGTGGGTGGATAGAGAACACAGGAAAGTCAGAAGGCGTGGAAGGAGACACTGAGTATGGTCTTGGCCACCAGAAACAGACAACAGTTGTGATTTGTTGGTTGTTGATAGTTGCAGATACCTGAGTCAGTGAGGTCCTTAGAGGAAGCACTTATGGCAATGGAAGATCAAGCCTGACCACTTCAGCTCTCAGAGCATGAAGAAGAAGGGCAAGAACGCAAAGGGGGAGCTACATGAAGTCAGCCAACAGAGAACATGATCAGTAAGGTGGAAACTAAACTCTGTCGGGACCAGCAAGCAAGAGTGAAGCAGAGACATTCCAGTATCTATGAGGACCTTGTCCAAGTGGCCTTTATGGGCATCATGTCATCCCAACAGTTGAAGAAGTCTGTCTGTAACACCTATTCACAGACTTGAATTCTCTTGTGTCCTAGACATGGGGCAAGTCTTTTGGCCCTGACAAAAGGGTGACTCCTATCCTACTCTTTCCAGAAACTCTGAATGGTCAGATTAAGATGGTCAAGAGCAAAGCCAGGCACGATGATATACACCTTTAATCTCAGTATGCAGGAGGCAGGAAGATCTCTGTAAATTTAGAGTCACTTCAGTTTGCATAGTAAATTTCAGGTCAGCCAGAAGTACATAGTCTAAAAAAAGAAAAAGAAAAAAGAAAAAGAAAAAAAGAATGATTGCAGGAAGAAGAAAAATGTGAATGCATGAAGATTGCTAAGAAAAGTATAACAGATAGACCAAAAGGAAAAGGAGTTTTATTTTGCTGCTATTTTAAAATGACTATACTTATCAAGAACAATGTCACAACCCACCATTGCTCAAATGCTATCCAAGCAAAGAAGAGTGAAAACCAATGTTGAACTCTCTATTGTCCTGGAAGACATTTTGGCTACTGCCTTTACCCACAAATGATACCATGGCTGGGTATAATAGTCTAGTGCAGGGGGTAGGGGCAGGGCAGCATGCAGAGAAGTAAAGCTCCAGCTGGATAGAGAAGAGTTGATGAAGGGTTACTGTCATTGTCAACTGGGTTAAATCGTGAACAGAGTTTCTCTTTGCTGCTGTTAGTCTTGATGAAAAAGCATGTAAAGCTACTGAGGCCATGCCACTTTACAGCCATAAAGCTGATTTCATGTTCGAATGACATTTTTAAACTATGGAAAGGAATCATTTTCCTCTTCAAAATACCGGGACCTAAACTCCATAAGCACGGAAAAAATTAGGTAGTAGGGGTGTAGAAAACGAAGGTCTGTTTAAAGAGCAAGAAGCAAGTATAGACAGAGTGGATCTCAAGAAACTGAGCTGCCATGATGAGAGAAGAGGGAGGTGTTAGTGGCTATAGAGTATCACAGGATTGTGGTCACTTGAGATGAGAAATTTGTAATCAAACACTAAGCAGCAGGCAGAGAGGAAAAAGTACCTGGAGGATGCAGGCAGAAATGCTCTTGGGCCTTAAGCCTGGGAGATTTTCCTTTCTGACCATTGTACTACAATACAGAGGTTAAGGATTCAAGACCTGCAGCCAGCGGTTCCAGTTCATATGACTTTGGTTATGTTATTTAATGTAAGACAAGGGTTTGCCATATAGAGATGTCTGCCCTGTGGAATTGTTAAGAAGGGAAACCTGGCTGACACGGAAAGCACTCAGAACAGTGCATGGCACACATGGAGCACTTGATACAGTTGGTGTCAGTGGTCAGTCAGCAAGCTAATAGCTAATTCATCTGACACAGCTGGAGGGAAGGGGAGAGGGTGTAGCCTGTCGCTCCCTGTTGCTCCTTGTCGCTCCCACTCACAGTTCTGGTCTGGAGTCAGACCTGAGTTCACACTGCTTCGTGCTAAATTTCCATTTGCCTATCCGAGAAAAGTTTCCTGTCAAGAGTGGGTCTTGAGGGCTGGAGATATATCTTAATCGGCAGAGTGCTCTCCTAGCTTGCATAAAGCTTTGGGCTTGAGCCCCAGCCACAGCATAACCAGGCATGGAGAGACATACTTGTGACTCGAGCGCTCAGGAGGTAGAGGCAGAAAGATCAGAAGTTTAAAATCATCCTTGACTATATAGTGAGTTCAAGGCTATCCTAGGCTACATGAAACTCTGTCTCAATAACATGATATAAAATAAAATAATAAAATGAGGAGGCTGTGAATAGTTCACACTGAGCACGGCACAGGACAGGGCCTGATGCTCACACTCTTCCAGGGTTTAGCTCCTCCTACCCCACAGCTGGTCCATACCCAACTCCACTTTGTCTAGGGGGCCTCGCATGATTTTCCATTCTTCACAGTTAAAGAAATCCAAATAAAGCCTGTGATTATTTTTCAGATGAGAAAAACAAAAGCTTAGAAGGGAAAACTACTTGTAAAAGTAGCAGAGGCAGGCCTGGAATCCAAAGTCCCCTCTTCTCTTCCCTTAGCCCTGCCTTTTTTTTCTCTGTGCCCCCAGTTCCATCAGCCCCATTGTCCCTGGAGGGTCCTGCTAGGTGGGAGTAGAGTCAGATGCCAGCCAGAAGCCCCCAGCCTCTAGAGACAGAGGTAAACTCAAGACTGATGCTGTTGCCCAGTTTTCCTCCTTTAGGGCTTTTGCTAAAACTATTCTATTTCTTTCTTTGGCTTTCCCCATCCTACAGGGAGACTTGGCGTTCGTGTAGACAGCACCCACAGTAGCTGAGCGTCAGGTTTGGAGATCTGAGGAGGACTCAGAGCTCACATGCGCAGGAAGGGCAGATCTGAGTGGGCAGAAAGGGATGAAGGCTTCCCTATCAGGAGGTTCTGGGTCTAAACAAGACCAGCTCATCTCCGTGAAGCCTCCGTACTTGCTAGTTACGTCAGCACCATCATCTGCAGCATATATCTGGGGAAGCTGAGGCCTGAAGCAATGAAGTCATCTGTTCCGGGTCTCAAAAGCAACAATGTTCAAATCGGGGATTTCCCCTCTGGCTACAGGCTCCACCTCTGGACACACCCTGCTCCAAGAGGTTCCCATCACCTGCGCTCTGAAGACAGGAGCTCCCCTCCTGCCCTGCTGTGCACTGGCCATCCCGTTGAATCTGTCACCCCTTCTCGGGATCCTCACTGAAAAGAGGAAGGTCTCCCACATTTCTGAAACCTGCCCAACTGCTCTTTCCACGGCGACAGTTTTTCCACAGCTGGGTGAACTCCAGGCCACTCCCCACCCAGCCGTCTCCCTGATAATGAATTGCGAGCCTGCGGGTCCAGCTGCAATGCTTTCGTCACCCAATTACCGGAGCTGCTGGCACGATAAATCTTGCTCACACGAACGCAGGCAAATCTGCAGCTATTTTCATGGCCATTACTGTGCATAGGACATTGAGACCCAGGTCATTTGCTTTTCTGACATGGATTTCCTACCCCCACACCCCTCCATCTTTTCTGCCTTCTTGCATTTCTCATTGGCAGCTACACCTCTCCTCTCTGTATCCCTCAAGCACCTGCACCTCCCTTCCCTAGGTTGTGGGCCAAGATCAGAAGACTCGGTGTGACCTTGGCCAAGTCATTTCACCTTTCTGGGCTTCAATTTCTTGTAAAATATAAATGATGTCGGTGACTTTACAAGGCTTGTGAAGATTAGTTCACCCAGGCATGGCACGCTCCTCACTGGCAGTAACAAGGACGCTTGTCAGCATTCTTTGTTATTTTTAAAACAGTTATGTATTTATCATAATGTGTGTTAGGAAAAAATATAATACCGAGCCTGTATCACTGCTAGGAGACCATGAAATTAGAGATCCAAATAAAGTTTGCTAAAGGAAAGTATTAAAAATAAGACCCAGATTTAGCTACTATGGAAGGAGTGTGCGGCTGAGAGAAGGGTGCGAGCCTGAAATAACAGTCACACAGTGCTCGCACCCATAAACATCTGTTCTGTTCCCCACCCTGCCCCAGTTCCTGCAGACGGGAACCTGGGCCTTCAGAGGAAGACGGCCTATCCTGCTGAAAGGCACAAGCTGATGGGAAACAGGGTATTGGGGGAACTCCCGGCCTTTGTTCTCATGAGAAATTGTTACTGGGCCTTTACCATGCAGAACCCCTGTTTGGTAGTGGGGTCCAGGGATGCCAATGGCAGTGTCTCCCTTGGGGAGCCCCATCAACTTCTCTTTGAAGTAAACCCTGTCATAGTCAGGCAAGACAGCTGTCATGACATTTACCCAGTAGGACTTCCCTTGAGGTCTCGGACTTGCGGACTTTCAGTGAGGGCTCAAAGCCAAGGACAGGAAGCCCTGAGACCACATCTGTAAGGAGAGGCACCAAGGAGCAGGTGCGCACAGAGGACATGATGGAAAAGTATTCAGGGGTGGCCTTGTGTGAAGGGCTGTGTGTATGTCCTGATGGAGGAGAAAAGTACTCCCAAGATCCTCGTGCCTGCTGGGCACACCTGCCAGGAGGAGGAACCTCACCTCTTATCATGAAGAAAGCTGATTGAACCAGGGAGTTTTCAGGCCCATCCAGGGCTGTCACTAGACAACAGAGAGACTGAGTCAGAGCTCCAGCAGAGATGGCTAGAGACAGGATGCCACTGAAGAGAACAAGGTAAGGAATTCCAGGACGAGGTCTCCCTCCATGCTTTTCCCTGTGTAGGCATGCATGGAAGAAGATCAGAGCGGTCTCCACAGCCCCCATAACAGAATTCACAGGCCAGCAAGCAGCCCGATGGTTACAGACCACCTAAAAAGAGGTCGAGCCTTGGGTATCTGACAAAATAGAAGGAAAACCTACCTGCCTGCCTCTGAACACATTGGCAACAGACAGGTGAAGAAGAGGAACTGGACACTGCAGAGAAGCCAAGCCCACCAACTCCCAGCTAACCTTGGGTCAACCGAACTAACTATCTTACTTGAAACCAGAGATAGATCCCACGTTCCTCTGTGGTGTGTGTGTGTGTGTGTGTGTGTGTGTGTACTCTGTACCTTTTTCACCTTAGAGACAATAAGGCTAATGAATGATGTCTGGGGCAATTCTGAAAGTTCAGGCACTTTGAAAGAACAGGCTTCCTAGGGAATCCCCAGGAGTCAATGCAGGTGATCTTAGCTGAAATGTCCAACAGTGGGGGATATGTAACCTGGAAGAGACCACCTCCAGTAGCCAGACAGGTCCCCCAGTGGAGGAATGGGGACACCAACCCACCTACAAAACCTTTGACTCAAAATTGGCCCTGTCTAAAAGAAATGCAGGAACAAAGATGGAGCAGAGACGGAAGGAATGGCCCATTTTGAGATATTATCCCATAATATTTTGGGATACTAATATCCCATGGGCAAGCACCCATCCCTCACACTGTTACTGATGCTATGTTGTGCCTGTAGACAGGAGTCTAACATGGCAGCCCTCTGAGAGGCTCTACCAAGCAGCTGACTGAAGCAGATGCAGATACCCACAGACAAACATTGGATGGAGGTTGAGGACCCCTATGGAAGAACTAGGGAAAGGACTGAAGGCCCTCAAGGAGATGGCAACACTGTAGGAAGATCAGCAGTGTCAAGTAACCTGGACCCCTGGGAGCTCCCAGAGACTGAGCACCAACCATAGAGCATACACTGGCTGGTCCAAGGCACCCAGCACATATGTAACAGAGGGCTGCCATGTCTGGCCTCAGTGGGAGAAAAAATGCACCAGGGTGAAGAGACGGGGAGGGCTGTTGTCTCAGAGGCTAAGGGAAGGGGAAATGGGGGGGGACCTCTACGGGGGAGACAGCATTTGGGATGTAAATATAAACTAATTAATTAAGTAATCAATTAAAAAGGAAAGAAAGAGAGAACTGGCACTGTTGTTCTGTCACCAAGTATAGACAGCACACTTTAAAATTAGAGTTGCCTGCAGCTTGCATAGAGTTAGGGGAAGAGTGCCACCTTGTGGTTAATGTTGGTAGTGCCTTAAACAAACCTGTGCAGGGCCTTACAGATTTTTGACTTGACTTGCTAGTCCAAAAATAGTCTTACAATAACGTGTTCTAATTTCTGGAAACAAATTAATATCTAGTATTTTTAAAAGAGACAAATATCATAAATTTTCTGCTCCAATCCAGTCCAGATGACTATGGGAGACTTGGGGATAGGACCACCTACCACTTTCCTGCAACTGCCCCACTCCCCACATTTTCACACATATGCAAATGGATCCAACAAGCCCCACGGTGCTCATACTTAGTGCCAAGTCATAGTCTGGCCTCTGGCCCCTGCCACTGGGGAGCTCATTCTAGAAAAGGATGCAAATATAGTGACGGTACACTTCACACCAAGGTCATGCTATCTGACTGGGGACCTGGGGCAGGGGGCAAGAAGGGATGCCTGTCCTGATCCAGGAGCAGGGCAGGTACCCCATAGATAGGACATCTACTAAACTAGATCCTGGGGGAATGGGTTCTCTTAGCAGAGAAGAGGAGAAGACAAGAAGAGCCACAGAGAGACAGAAATGAAACCTGTTTGGGAACATTTGCCTGCATACATAGAACAGTTGAGGGAGGTGGGGTAGAAAACGGTCCCTGGCTACAAAAATAAAAGCTTTATTCTGGGTCTGTGAGGCCTTATCAGGTAATGGTGCTGAACACAATGTTGCAAGCCTGACCACCTGCCTTTGACCCCTGGGAATTTGTAAAAATGGGAGGAGAGAACTCCACAGGTTCCCTCTGACTCTGTGCATCTGTGACTTGTACACACACACACACACACACACACACACACATATACACACACGTATGGCATGACAATAATAGATGAAAATGTAAAATAATGAGAGAGAAATGTCCCATTGGTGGAGAAGCTAGTTCATATACAGAACGGGCAGGGACAGGATTAGGGCACTGCAAGGATAGGGGAGTCTGGTGACTGATGGGGACTCCTGATAAGACACACGAAGCCTACTGCCTTCACCTCCTGCTTCTTCCTTGTCCCGAAGTCTGGTGTCCTTAGTGGGTCATTGTAGTTCTCAGACACAATAGAGAGAATGCCTCATGCCCAAGGACAGACACAAGGGCCCCTATCCCTACCAGAGACAAGAGCAGGACCCAGACAGGAACTGGACAATAAGCTCACCATGGCTCTACCTTGAATGCTTCACAGAGAAAGTCCGAGGTCCTCTCATCAGCCAAGAGGTTAAAAGGTTAACACTGCTGTGGCTGCTTTTTAGAGGAGGAAAGGCAAGTCTAGAGTTCAACACACTGCCTGAGTTCAGAAAATTAAAGGAGAGTGGAGACAGGGGAGAGAGAAATGAAAGAGCTGGAACTGTGATTAAGGCTTAAACTGGGCAGTGGTGGTGCACACCTTTAATCCCAGCACTCAGCAAGCAGAGACTGGCAGATCTCTTTGAGTTCGAGACCAGCCTGGTGTACATAGAGAGTTTGAGGACAGCGGGGCTACACAGAGAACCCATCTTGAAAAACAAAAACAAAAACAAAACAAAACCACAAAAATAAAAACCCAAAAGACTTAAGAACCTTTCCTTCTTGAGATGGAAAGATAGCTTAGTTGGTAAGTGGCTGCCATACAATCACGAAGACCTGAAGACCAAGGCTCAATTTCACAGAATGTTTTTTAAAACAACAAAAACAAAACCGAAAGCCTGTGCAGAACAGTGTACACCTGTGATCCCAGCGCTGGGCAGACACGTGGGAGGATCCTTGGGTCTCACTGGCAAGTCAACGTGTCAGTCAGTAAACTTCAGGTTCAGTGAGAGATTCTGCTTCAAAAAATAAGACGGAGAGCTACTGGAGATGACAGCCAATAGCAGCGTCTGGACGACAGCCAATAGCAGCGTCTGGACGACAGCCAATAGCAGCGTCTGGCCTGCACACATACTCAAAACCAGGATTTCCCAAAAGGTGCCCCTCTGGGCATAGTACATGCCTTGAAAAGTACCATATAGCTGAATTTAAGCCCCATACCTGTCAGCCAGGCACAGAAGCAGCTGTGCTGTATAGTTTTCTGTCAACTTGACACAAGCTAAGGTCGTCTGAGGAGAGAACCTCGGTTAGGAAAGATCAGGCTGTAGGGCATTTCCTTAATCATTGATGAGGGGAGGAGCAGCCCATTGTGGGTGGTGCCGCCCCTGGGATGATAGTCCTGGATCTACAAAAAAAGCAGACTAAGCAAGTCATGGGGAGCAAGCTAGTAAGCAGCACCCCTCCATGGGCTCTGCATCAGCTCCTGCCTCCGGATTCCAGCCCTGCTTGAGTTCCTGTCCTCACTTCTTCAGTGATGAACCATGATGGGGAAACGTAAGCCAATAAACCAAGCTGCTTTGATCATGGTGTTTCATCACAGTAATAAAAACCTGAAGACAGCAGTAGTTCTCCCAAGCACAGCCACCCACCTGAGCTGAATCTTGAGTCATCTGTCCCAACTAGCAGGATCGGCCTTAGCTCTCCCAATAGGCACACACATGCCTGCAAGCCAGGATCTTTGTCAGAACCCATTGAGATCAGTGGTGTCTTGAAGCCTGCCCTAGAGCCTGGTTCTGTGTTAGCTCAAGGCCTGTGCCCACCTACTGAAATTCCTAAGGCACTGGATGCTCCTTAGCTTTGAAAGTATTGATGGACACCTACCCACAATGCCCTCCTCCAGAGATGTGAAGAAACTGCAACCATTCTCCAGAAAAGCATCTTCATAGGGTCTGGGGAAGGATGCTCTATGTAAGGCACCAGGCTCTAGCCTTCAGATCTATCTCTCCCTTCAGATCTCCAATTCCTATTGCCACCACCATACTGGTCTTTGGAAGCCTCAGTGTCCAATCAAAAATCCCAGGTTAAATGTGTTCACCCCTAGCATTCCTTAATACTGACAACATAGCAGATGTGACCTGGAATACTAGCCAGGCTTCTGGAAGAGTTTCTGTCTTGGTTAATTTTCTGTTTCTGTAATGAGACACCATGAATAGACAACTGTAGAAGAAAGTTTATTTGGGGCATGCAGTTTTAGAGGGTAAGCCCATCACCATCATGGCCGGGAGCATGGCAGCAGGCAGGCCGGCACTAGACCGTAGCTGAGAACTTACAACTTGATCCATAAACATGAGGTACATAGAGGTGATTGAGAATGGCATGGGCTTTTGAAACATCAAACCCCACCCCTGAGAAAACACCTTCAGTGAACACCTCCTCCAACAAAGCCACACCTCCTAATCCTTCTCAAACAGTTCCATCAACTGGGGACCAAGTATTCAAATATATGCGCCTATGGGGCCATTCTCATTCAAAGCATCACAGCTTACAAGGAACAACAGAGCAGGCATGAACCTAGAAGGACAAAGTAGTCCCTCAGCTCAGTTTGGGGTCCTGATAGTGACACCTTTCTGAATCCATGCTTCACTTTACTTCATGCTACCAGAGACCATTCATGGGGTTTCTTCAAAGCCTGCAGTCAAGGAAGGTCAAAAAGAGCAGGAGTTTTCATCTTTCCTAAGACCTACCTTTGAATTCACAGTTTGTGGACACTATACCTCCTCGAATGATTCAAACTGGAATGTCCATTCATTCTTTCAAGAAATATCTATCAATTCCACACTGTACAAGAAGCACCAAAGGAAAACTAAGACACGTGGTGTGCTTCCTTCAAAGCCCATACCTGTCATAAACCAAACTCCATGGCCTTCATTTTCAACATAGACACTTTTAAACCAGCACACAGTATAGCTGGAAGAACAATTTCCCAATGATTTGACCCAAAAATACTTAAGTCTAGGACCCTCAAGTGAAGAGATTTACCCCAGACCTACTAAATTCCATTCTCCAGAAGGAGGTGTGATAGAGGATGGGGTGGTGGTGGAAATTGTATAAATCAACTCTCCAGGTGATTCATGTGTACATGCAAGGTCGGATGGCACTGCTCAGACTCCATCTTGGTGCTGGAGTACACTGTGTGAAATTGTGTCTCTGTCCTTCCTCACCTACCTAAGGTGTTCTCTGATTAGCATTAATAAAAATCTGATGGTCAATTAGCTGGGAAGGAAGTGGAAGGTGGCACTTCTTGGAAGAGAAAGGAACTCTGAGAAAGAGGAAGGAGACATGGGAAGGGGCAGATGTGACTATGGACCTGGAAGGTATAGCTAGCCACATGGCCAGATGGGGCTAGGTGGTTGGGTTAACTTAGAAAGCTAGTTGAGAGTCTGCAGATAGCAAAAGGTCTTTGTGTGGTTATTTGGGGGAAAGGCTGGTTAAGGAATGACTGATGCTATATTAACCTCCAGCATTAATTAATATATACAGAACAAAATAATCATTTAATTTGCAAATAGTGCCCAACTTACAGGAATTAGAATCCAAGCTTACAGCCTAAAAAGGCTGGGGAAAGGCAGGTTAACCTGACAAAAGTTCTGGTGTATTTAAAAAAGGAAGAAAGCAGACCAAGGCTGAGGACACAATTCCTGTGACTTCTCCTAAGCACAGCACAGTTAAAAACATGCTGGATAGTTAAAAACATGCTGGACAGAGTTCTGTCTTGATGCTGTGGCCTGAAGGAGCACAGAAGTTCTGAGGATTGGAAAAGCCTGGCCAGGGCCGTCCTAAGGTGGAACCAGGAGCCCCGAGCTCTCTGAACTGCTAGGGTGGGGCTAGCAACAGCACAAGGTACAAAAGAAAAAGCCCCAAGCCCCTGAACTGGTAAGGTATTAAGTTTAAAATGGGTAAATTGAAATCCTTAAGGAGAGAGTCAGAGATTAAAGGAAAAAATATTTTCCACGTTAGAAAATGGAGACCACTGCAGCAGAAGGCAGGTGGATCTCGCAGTTTCATCTCAGTCGTTGTCATCAGGGAGTTAGTTACAATAAGCTCACTAGTGGTCACAGTTCTGTACCCTCTCTAAGGAAGTTCAGAATAAATCAGACTTAGGTAAGGGGGGAACCGAGAGACGGAATACCAAATTACAAGCAATAGAATTAGAGGAAGGAAAAGGACTCTTCCCAATAAAGAAAAGGAAATGATGGCTGCCGGGAGCTCAGAGCTCTCTGGTTATGAGATGCTAGTCAGCTCTTTCTGCTAAGGGCCTGTCGATACAGTGCAGGAACACCCAACTTCTAAGGACTAACAGACAAGACTTCGATGCTACAGCATGAGAGAACACATCTGGACCAAAACTTAGAATTTTCTTGCTTCTTTGCTTGATTTTTGTTTGAATGTTTTTGTTTTCCCCTAATAGTGGGAAATAGACAGGATTTTTCTTTGTTTAACATTACTGCAACATAGGAGATTCGAAAAGATTTTAAAGTAAATTCAGAATGTCACTACAGTTCAAAAATTGTTATTGTCTAAATTAAAGAGGTACGATTACTTGGAATCGAGGTGAAATATTTGAGCAGGACAGTGATAGCACATGCTCTTAGTCCTAGCACATAGGAGACAGAGATGGGCGGATCAGATCTCTGCAAACTCTAGACCAGCAAGGTTTACACAATGAAGTCTGGGTGGGACCCCCTGATGATAAGATAGGGGTTAGGATTAGTCTAAAATCCAAAATGTCACTTTTTTTCCTTAAAGGCACTATGTAAGTTTTTTCTTAGTAATAAATAATATGTTCTTAACAAGATAAAGTACACATATACATAGTATTTATCCACATATGGTATGTTTATAATTTCAACTAGAAAGATAATGCTTTTTCTGTTGCCAAAAAGCATTTTGCTCTAGGAAAGATATATTCTACTAGTCAATGTAAAGACCCAGAATTGGGGTTAAAGCAGAGTTGTTTTGCTCATGAAAGCTAACATGAGGTAAAATACCACGATACTCTGAGCAGCCAGCCTGTCTCTTTGGAATATGGGGCTCCCACGGAAGAACTAATGGCAACTCAGCCTAGCAAGAAATACATAACTCAGGCCAAGACCTCTGAGGAAGTGCAATAGGCTGGAGAGTACGCTTTGGCATATTTAAATAAAGTTTAAATCAAGTTGAACACAGGGAAGAATGTTAAATAAAAAGAAAAACTATGTAGATATAGCCACATAAAAAGTAATCTCCAGAGTAAGGAAAAGGAGATTAAAAATTGATATGTTTTCAAGGGTACATAGATACTAAATAAAATTATGCCTTTGATCCTAGTACTTGGAAGACAAAGACAGAGACAGGTAGGTTCCTTGTGAGTTCAAGGCTAGCCTGGTCTACAGAGCAAATCCAGGACAGCCTGGGCTACACAGAGAAACCCTGTTTCAGTAAATAATAATAAACATAT
Organism: Grammomys surdaster; assembly: GCF_004785775.1. Taxonomy (NCBI): domain Eukaryota; kingdom Metazoa; phylum Chordata; class Mammalia; order Rodentia; family Muridae; genus Grammomys; species Grammomys surdaster. Next base: position 1,746,088 of record NW_021604648.1, on the reverse strand, counting down.
GTTACTGTAGAGGAAGATATTTGGACTCCATACAGTTTTGTTCTGATTTATTAATGTGAAAATGGTTATATTGTCAATAGTGTTAGTGACATTGTATTTCCTCTTTGAGAGAGGTCAAAATGGAGTAGACTGATTGGACCAGTCTATACTTATAATAACTTCAAACTGTGGGACAAAAATATGTCATGTGGGGAAAGGGGCTTTTTGTTTGTGTCAACAGAAAAGGAAAAGAGGCTTCGAATTCCATCCAAAATAATAAGAATCAGATTTTATAGAGTAAAATCTGCTGAAGATCTTGGCTGCAGAAAGAGAGGAGAAAATCACCAGGACCAAATGACCAGGTAATGTTATAATACTAAATCCTCTATTGAAACAACTGAAACTGACTGGGATGTAGACGCCTCCAGCTAGAACGTCAGCTCACATGGCCAATAAATCTTGTTGGCTACAGAATGCTCATGAATTATTATTACAAATCATCCTTTCAAACGACATGAGACTTTTATTGCAGTTTGGTTATGTAATCAAACTAACTTCGGATACACAGATGTTTTTCACCTGCTCAAAGAGCAGAGAATCATTAACAGACTTGTGCACTTTGCACATTCCTTACGAATATTATCACAGAACTGCATATTACTTGTAAAAGCTTGTATTTTCACAGAAAAGAACAACAAAGGAACCAGTCCTAATAGGATCCACCTTCAAGGATGCTAGGACTCCTGATCTTGCCTCAGATTGCTTTGATGCTGTTTCCTTAAGACACTTGCTTCCAGAACAGCTTCAAGAAAGGCTGCTGAGCCCAGATGACTTCAACTCCTCCAGTCTTATCCAGACTGATCCAGTCAGAACTTCACTTAAGTCCAAACTTTCTAAGCCTGCAGAGACTGAACAACAAATGACGCCAGCTAGTTTTCTTTTGAGTTAGCTATTTTCTCAGTTTCCTTTGCACTCCCCCCCAAAGAAATTCTTTGCCTCAATTCAGCAGGAAGCAATTATCAGAAGATCATCATCCCAGTGCCTTATTTTGGGATGGTTGGTTTGGGTCATTTTATGAGTTACAGGTACGTTGTCATTTGGAGGAATGATTACAAATAATTATGATTTTGGACATGGAAGAAACAAAATAGGGAGCTTAGACTCAGGGAATTATATCTTTCCTTTCCTTTTCTCTATTCTTCTTATCTTTTATCTTTCTTAGATAAAGAGAAGGAGGTTGAGAAGGGGGATATAGAATTATCATATAGAAAAAAATAAAAGGGTAGAGTATTAAATCTACTCCTCTACTTAAGAGCTATTGATATTCTCAAATAAGGTTATTGTTGTTACATTGGTACAAAATTTTATATATTGATACAGATTTAACGTTTTCATTGGTACAAATCTTTGTATATTGATACAAAGTTTAAGGTTAATTTTGTTACAATATAACATATGTATGTTTCAACTCTTATATAGATGTCCCTTGCAGCTCATTTGAAAATGCCAGGTTTAATTCTAGTTCTTTTATAGTTGCTATTGCAAACTATTAGGGATGGTTAAGAAATAAAAGTTAATGGTCAGACAATCAAACTCATAGTTATGTTAGATACAAGTCTAGATTATCACAAAGTATACATTCTAGGTTAAACAGATAGTAAGTAGAAACAAGCAATGTTTGTTTGTTCAGATGTGCTGTAAATGGATGTTCTTTGAGAACTTTAGAGACTCTCAGAATATGGACTTTAAAGATTTTTGTTTTTTATTAATTTGAGGTGTTTTTGACATTGTCAGTTCCTGGCAATACCTCATTCAACCTGGAAGAAGATGAGCATCAAAGGACCTCAATTTGGACATGGCTTCATTTGTGACAAGCTAGCCGCAGGTAAAGAAAATGCTCCCAACTTTATCTGCAGATAGGATGCTATCCAGTAAGGACAAACAGATGTAGGGAAGTCAACTGTGAAGCTCTGCCAAGATAGGGTAAGAAAGTCCTTCATAATTCCTGCTTCACGGAATATCTGTCAGATATTCTGGTCCAGAAGGCTGAAGATGATGTTCCAATGTTTTAGAACACTAGGTAGCTATCTGTCCAGGCAGCCAACTGTTATTTCTATAATTTTGGAAATGCTTGCCTGTACTTCCTACATACTCAGATTTTTTTTTCCTTACAGATCTCTGATAGGGATGAAGACTAGATAATCATAGTCTTGCTATAAGTTTAAGTTGTAAAGGATCTAAGAAAATGTTTTAGGGTCTAAGGAAATGTTTTAAGGATGGTAAATGAAGGTTAGAAGGTCCACAAGATGCCTTATGAAGGTTGTACAAAAATATAAACTGGTGTTTTTAGGTTGGTAATGCAAATTAGGATAGAAACTGAGCTAGAACACAACTAATCAAGATAGAATAAATAGTAGAGTTCTTTCTTTGAATATTGCCAAATAAGAATGAACTGAACATTGTGAATGTAATTCTTACTTGGTAGTTCTTGTAATTTTTCTTATTGCATACAGTTTTTTGTTATAAGAGAAAAAGGTTTTATTGGACTAAAAAGGATAGCTGTCACAGTACACTCTGTGAAATTGTATCTCTGTCCTTCCTCACCTAAGGTATCCTCTGACTGACTTTAATAAAAATCTGATGGTCAATTAGCTGGGCAGGAAGTGGAAGGTGGGACTTCCTGGGAGGAATAAAGGAACTCTGGGAAGGAGGAGGATAGCCTTTTCACCAGGAGACATGGGAGGGGACAGATGTGACTATGGACCTGGATGGGGCTAAGTTGTTGGGTTAACTTAGATGAGCTAGTTGAGAATCTGCCCAGCTAGGCCTAAGCTTAGAAATATTAAAAGGTCTTTTTGTGGTTATTTGTGAAACAGCTGGTTAAGGAATAACTGATGCCACATTAATCTCCAGCACTAATTAATATATACAGAGCATAATAATCATTTAACTTACATTCAGCCTGCTGTGACTTTATTACAGTGCCTTGGACTGAAAAGTTCATATGCAACAAAAATTTGTGGGTCATTGTTCTGTTCTTGAAACGGGTTCAAGATCAAAGTGCCAGTAGTATGAGTATCTGGTCAGGCCTTCAGGAGGCCTGGTGAGGCTTGTTTTCTGTATTCTCACATAGCTGAATTCCCAGGGCTATTTCCTCATCTGTAGGTTGGGATAATAGTGAAGTGTGTGTGTGTGTGTGTGTGTGTGTGTGTATTCAGAATAATGAGAGGAGAACCATCCAAATTGCATATGGAGGCTCAGACTTGGCTACTACATACTTAGCTCCAGTGACTGACCCAGCAATGGAGAATGGCAGAGGCAGTATTGCATAAAACAAGATTTCCCTCCAGTCTGTGGCTCCTGGAACTGCCTGGTCCCTACAAGCTGCTTGGCTGGCACTGCATCTGCCTTTCCAGCTATCCACATCTATGCTTCTCCCTTAAGGGGGTCCATGTTCTCATATCTGATTCTCTTCCCAGTTGTTGATAACAAAACCTATCTTTAGGATGACTATGGATCTTGGGAAGCAAGTCCTGGGGCTGGAGAGATGGCTCTGAGGTTGAGAGCACTGGCTGATCTTTGAGAGGACCCAGGTTCAATTCCAAGTACCCACATGGCATCTCACACTGTCTCTAATCAGACACCCTCACGTGGACTTCCACACACATATTGAATAAACTGGAGCGCCATTTCTCCCTACCTGTGGAGGGGCTTGAGGTGTTGCACTTACATGACTGATGGCCACAAATCAATGGAGGGCAGGTAGCTATGTAACAGGAGCTGGGTGCCCAGAAGTAGGTCAAAAAAGTCTTCCATCCCTTCAGGGTCACCAGGTTTTCTAGCCTTTGCTCAACCAGGAACCAGGCTGCCTTGGGGGACACAAGACTTGGTCTTATGAGAGGTTATGTGCTTTCTATAATAACATTTACCAATCTTGACTTTAAGTTACTCTTGAGGCCAGAAGTTGCAGGCCTCTTGGCAAGATGACACCTGTCACTTAAAAGAGTTCCTTTGTTCTTTTCTCCACAGGTTGAGCACTTAAAGCTGGCAGTTTATTTAACTCCTTCTCAGCTAGGTTAAGACAACTGCAGGAAGACAAAAAAAAAAATGGAGATGCTTTATGAAAGGATTCTAACCCTTATTTCTAAGAGAAAAAGAAAAATGGAGGAAACCTATTAAAAACTAACTCACTCTGCTCTACGTTCTCTTAAGTTTCAAGTTGTTCATTCTTAGTTCTTTATTTTCTCAGAATACATGATCACGTGCCATCTGATGTTCAACACAAGTTTAAACATAAATTCAAAAAGAAGTTTGCAACAGAGATGTTTACATGTATTTCCATTAAGAATAGTTATCTAACTAGACATTTCTTTTCTGTCACTAGCACCACAGGTTCACTGAAAGTTAAAAACCATAATTCTTGTGTCTAAGTTAACAATAAAGTTTGGTATAGATATACCCAGTCAATATTTTATCTTCTGTCCTAGCATCTACAATAAATCTTTCCTTCCCTTTTATGACCTTTGGTTAATTGTTTTATAGCTCTAAGAAATGTGTTCTAAATTGTAAAATGCCTGATTTATATCTCAGAAGTAATTAACTCATGACACATGAAGACTGGCAGAGTTCTCATTGCAGTTTTCATATCAGAGAGGATTTTAATAACAGTTCTATTATAGAGGGCTTAATAATTACTAGTATAATTTTAGGAATTCTTATAAGATAATCATTAAGAATTAATAAATCATCTATTTGTCTATATAGCATCACTACAACATACACACACATGTAATAACAGAAAATGCATATTAATACCAGGAATCTTTCCTACAATGTTGTTCCTTTGGCCTCACCTGGAAGCGTTCATCTATCATGGTTCACAGTCCACAGTGAAACCATCTCATGAAGATCACCTCCTACTTTTTAGCCTCTCCTAAATGGCTCCTGACATTAGATAAAAGCCCAGCTCCAGGAAACATTATGACTAACCTGGAACCAGGCAACCACATGCAGCACTCACTTTGGTTGACTTCTGTAGCAGTGTTTGAATGTCCACCTGGAGATGGGTGGATGCAGCTGAAGTAAGCTAAGAACCTCTGACTCAGATTCATCTTTAACAGAGGTAATGGTATCAAAAGCAATAAGCACCATTATCAACCACTGTCATGGGCAGCTAGAACAGGTTTCTCATTTTCTCCCTAGTAAATGTTTTCTAGATGAGGAAGGGGAGGTAGATCATAGCATCAAGGCTGGAGAAAGCATCTGACCTTACAATTCTGCTTTCTCAAGTCTTCTAAGATAGAGAATTTGCACAGGTCTGGGCATGACTGGAAGGATGAGGGAATTTTTCTTATTAAAAATACAACAACACAGATCTTTCTTCTGGCCAAAGCACCTACACATCACCTAATGCTCAAGTGAGCAGTGAATCATTTGAAAAGACAAGTCTGTGGCTTCCATTCAAGAACAGAATCCCGGGTTTGTAGAGCAGGAAGTGAGCACACAGCCTCTCCTTTTAATGGGAAGAAAAGAAATCCCACACCAATCTTCTCATTATACAAATGGAGACTTGATGTCCAAAGAGTTCAGGGGATATATCTAGAGGCCTGAAGCAAGCCAACAGCAGAGCCAAAACTACAGCATGGTCTCTAAACTCCCAGTTCAAGAGCCTTGTTATGTAAGAGATGGCACAATTTTCACTATGCTCATTGAAAGGAAAAGTGGAAAAAATGCAAAGAGCAGATTTTTAGTTTTTAGATTTTCTCTAGACATCAGAAACCTCTGCTATCCTGGCTGTAGCTGACAATACTTTCTGTGGAAAGCTGGGCCTCACCCATGAGCCTTGATTTGGCTTTAGTTGCTACTAGGGCTGGTATAGTCTTCACAGCTCAGGACCTCTTGGTCTGAAAACAGACGGAAGTCAATCCGCTCATACTCATGCTTCTCCCCACACTCAAACAAACATGCCAACAAGCCCTGTTCTTCCACAACAGCCAGATCAGAGTAGCCACTGGGCCCACGGTTCAAGATCCACGGGTGGGACCAGCAGTTCACCTCCAAGGGGTTCCGGTTGTAGTAGATGCCTAGGTTAATTCTCTTCTTCTTGCTAGTTGGATGTGAGTACAAGAGCCACGTTCCTGATGGTGCTCCAGCTCCTTCCTCCACCTCCAGGGAACTGTCCAGCGGAGGGCATTTGTGAGTAGTAGGAGCATCTTTACCACTCCAGTCTTGACATATGTTTGGCATCTTCAAAGGCCGGAAGCTCACTACACTTCCTTGGCAGCCACGGCAAGTCTCATGGAGTTGTGGGTTCAGGGTTGGTTTCTGAAAGTAGCCACCATTATCAGTACTAAAAGCCTCTGCTCGGAATCTGTTTGGTGTTCTGGCATTGCAGTAGAGCACAAGGTTACCGGCTGTCCCAGACACTTCTGCCACTTGGCACTCCCCTGTCACTTGGGACCTAATGAACTTGCCACAGTGCCATGTGACTCCTAAGTCATCACTGTAGATCATCAGGGAATGGGACTTGACTGAACATGGAAAGCAGAGGAACCAGCATGAGATATAGAAGGCATAGGCGGGGATGATCAACCTCCCTGAGTGCAGCTGGATGCCATGGCCTGGGCCCACAGCAAACGTGGCAAAGTGCTTCACTGCTTGACCAAAGACTTCCTCAGTCAAGTCTTTCACTTCACCCCACGAGCACCCGGCGTCCTCACTGCAAAGGAAGCAGAGACGGGCAGCATTCTTGCCCCACATAATCTGGAATCTCTCAGTAACATGGCCCCGCACACAGATGAAAAACAGGTACACACGGCCAGTATTCTTCTCCCACACAGGGCAGGGGTTCATGGTGCGATGCCCAGGTAATGTGGCCTCCATCAGTGGCTGTTGGGGGCCCCACTAGTCAAAGACAAGAGGAGGAGACAGTGGAAGTTGGTTACTAATATCAAGACAAGGTTCCTTAAAAGCATCACTTGTATGTTTTCAAACAATATATAACATTGAAATGACAGAATCATGAAGGCCCAAATAATCACTAACTTTGCAGCTATTACAAGGTGTCTCTAAATCTGAAAACTGAAAACGCTAGAAACTGTAAAAGCTGTGCTCTCTCAAGAATGTTCTTTGTTTCATCTGAACTTCTAAAACATCCTCCAATACCCAACTCCAGTGCCACCTCCTCTGGGAAGCCTTCCTTGAAACTCATTCCTCTAACAGCTTAGAGAAACTATATGACACTATCCATATTTTTGATAACTGTCTCCCCTTTTAGACTGTGAGCTTTTTGAACAGTACCCAGATTGTGTACATTTGTGTCTCCAATACATGGCATGTGAGAGCAGCCAATATAAGTTTACAAAAACAAACAGAAAAGGCGAGGACCAGCAAGATGGTTCAGAGTGAAGATGCTTGCTGCCAAGCCTGGTGACCTGAGTCTGATCTCTGGGACCTAGTGGTAGAAGGAGAGAACCAAGGACTTTCAAGTTGTCCTTTGATCAGCAGACATGGATTATGGCACATGTACACAGACAGACAGACAGACACAGAGGGAGAAGAGAGGAGGAAGAGAATAAAATGTAATACAAAAGTAGACGATGAAACACAAACAATGGATCAAATAGGGAAGTTCCCAGCAAAGTTGGAAATTTAAGACTGAAGAGCTCTTCTCTTCCTGCACTATGGTGGAAAGCAATGCATAACAGCACATTGAAGACTGAAGCAGAGTCTGAGAGCCCTCCCCCAGGCCTGCCCTTATTACTACTGTGAGACACTGGGCAAATCTTATTGGCATTTCCTCACTGGCCAAATGGGGAGTAACAGAGGAGCTACAAAAGAAGTCAAGGAGATAGCGCCTGGTGACACACACCACGAGAAAGGCTTGAGCTCCCCACGCAGAATTTGGTAAATTTCTAGAACCCCAATAGTAAAGGGCAAAGAGCAAAATCAGACATGTTACAGAAGGAAGAAAAAAAATACATTCAGCCTCACACATAAAACAAAATATAAATTGGAATTAAACTAATAGCATTTTCATCCAACTATTTTTTATATTAAAAAGTTTGGTAATGGTCTGTTGATTAAAAAAAAAGGTGGATAAATCAGCTCCTTATATATGGTTTGGAGTATAATAGTTGAGTTCTTATGTACAAATACATTCATCCTTTGCCAGGATGCTCAGTTCTGGAAAATTATCCCAAGATGTACAAGTTCATTAAATAAAAGGCTGGGGGTGTCAAATAGGGTAGAACGCATGCCTAGCATACACAGAAGCCTGGGTTGGATCCTAGCACCACACACTGAGAGGAAAACTACAAGACAATTCACTAGCAAGCTAAAGAACCCTCTTCATAAAAACCTTAAAACTGGTATTTCATGGTAGCTTTGCTTATAAGAGTAAGCATCCCAACACATGAGGTTGTGTTTAATGGGGGAAATGACCCTTTGTTCATATATAGTGATATGGGATATATTTCTATCAAATGTTAATCTACCCAGTAGCCCTGTTCCAGATGCCAGGCCTTAGCAGGCACCTCCTGTGCTAGGCCTGCCTATGCCCCCCAGGGAATTCTACTTTAGGAGCCAAGCCCATGCTGGACACATCTGGTATACTCAGAAGAATGCTGGCAGCCCAGACAGGTCTCCAGGTTGCAGTTTTCAAGAGACCAGATGACAAATCAAGCCTGTCACTAGAAGTAAGAGAGCTTTTCAGCCCAGAGAAAAGAAGCTGTAGGCCACTTCTAGGAACTTCAAGGAGTGACTCTGCAAAAGGGACTTTATGTTATGCATAGAATGGCTGCTCAAGAAAGTGGGGACAAGACCAATGTATAGTTAGAAGTAGAGGCTATCGCAATTAAAATATGCAATTTACTGTCAATGATTAAGATCTTCTATGAAGTATTATGAAAAGAGACCACCATGAAAGATGTCTAGCGTTGAGTCCTTACTAGGCACATTATTAATTACATCCTGTAAGTGATAAAGCAGGGAACACTCAAGGATCCCAGTTTAGAGATCCAACAGGGTACATGTACTAACTGACTGCCCTGGCTAGTTTTATGTCAACTTGTTACAAGCTAGAGTTATCTGAAAGGAGGGGAGCTCAGTTGAGAAAATGCTTCCGTAAGACCCATATAAGGTATTTTCTTAATTAGTGATTGAGAAGTGACAGCCCATCCCATGAAAAAGCAGGCTGAATGAGCCAGTCAGCAGCACCCATTCATGGCAGCACCCCTCTACGGCCTCTGCATCAGCTCCTGCTTCCAGGTTCTTACCCTGTTTGAGTTCCTGCCATGTCTTTTCTCAGTGCTGAACTGTTACCTGGTAATATAGGATGAAATAATCACCCTACTCTCCCCTAGGTTGCTTTTGTCATGGTGTTTCATCACAGCAAGAGTCAGTAATCCTAACTAGGACAACTGGTAAAGCTATGTCCATAACCACTAAGCTAGAAGCTACTAATGAAATCAGATTTCTAGATTGAGAAATGTTTTTCCTAATTTCAAGTCTACAGTTAAGAATGAAACTCAACGTAGTGATGAGAAAACGTGGGAACCATGGAACTGCTGGACAGTGAGGCTCGGCAACACATTCTCCAAAAACAACCAGGAAACTAAGCAGGCAACACCCTTGCTTAGTAGCTCACTAGCCACACCAGAAAGCCTGTCCTAGAGCAAATGAAACAGCTAGGTCACAGGCTCTGCCAGGCCACAGGGCTGGGCCTCTGTGGGGTCTGATCTGCCAAGCTACTAAGAAGACCTAATGAGATACAGAATTGGCAAATCCCCAAAGACCAAGATCCTCAGAAAGAACTGGGAACCACTGCCATTTAACGCAAGGACAGAGGCTCAGCAGTCACATTGTCACTGCGACATAGCAAAGCACTCACTTTGGATATGAAGCTCAGACTATAAGAGGTAGAAAAGCCGGCAGATTTGGGGGTGAAGTACTCAGCAAAGCTGAGCAAACGGTGCTTCCTTCCTTGGGTGGTTTTACCAGGGCATAGGAAAAAAAAAAAAGCAGGCCACATCTGATCTGAATGAACCACAGAGGCTTTGGGAGCTTGGGCCTGAGTTTGAACTATGTTTCTACTGCTGGATGATGGACATATGGCTTAGGATAAGTGACAAACCCTTTGAGTCTGTTTCCCCATGTGTCAGACATGACTGACATCGAAGCCTGGGATACAGACTGGTGTAAAGATGCTATGGATCTCTGACCACGCAGTAAAAGCCTTCCCTTTCTTAGCTAGCCACACAAAGTTTTACTGGCAAAGGTGGGAAGAAAAAGAAGAGACCCAGAAGTGCATTCAGCTCTGAGGGGAGAAGATGAGTCCTGCAGCGGTGACTTAGTTAAACCACCTCTGCTCCCAGCAAGCCTGAATAAGACAGAGCATTAGAACCAATTCCCAACAGACACCCATGCCCTTATCTGGGATGAGTCACCTGTACAGAGCACCCCTTCATCACCCCTCGTCTGAGCACCAGGTAGGCAGCATCCTCATCTCTGCATGAAGTACGACTCTCTGCAAAGGCCAGGAAGGTGTGGCTGGGAGGAATGTACAGCAGGGCTGGGACTCGATAGGTAACCCCGTTCTGTTTTTCCTGCTGGAACAGAGTGCTGCTGAGGGAGCAGGATGAAACTTCTTCCATTTCTTGACTTCTGTAAGGACAGTAAACAGTTCAGTGTGGGTGTGCACACAAGTTCTTGGCCACTTCACTGCTGAGGCCACGTGGGAGACGTGGGTGTACTTGAATGTCTACTTCTTCATATAAAGAGAACATCGTGGCATCAACAGCCCAAAACAGATAATGTATACCCACATTCAACAACTCTGTTCTCTAGATATGTCCATTGAGTTCCCAGATTACTCAAATCCATTTGAGTAACAGTCGAGATTAACAAAGCACTAGGGAAGCTTTCTCCCCATCCTGGGGGAAGGGGGGGGGAATGGGGGA
>NW_021604648.1:1668862-1725151 GCF_004785775.1 Grammomys surdaster | reverse complement strand
TCACTACCGCATGAAGAACTGTATTAAAGGGTCTGAGCATTTGGAAGGTTCAGAACCACTGTATTACATGAATCAAGCCAAAATCATTTGAGCCCACTATGCATAGCATGGCAAATAGAGGCAAGCAGGTTATTACGAGGGCTCCTATAGAACATCTTACTGCTAAACAACCAATCTGAGAATTGAAGATGTAGTTTAGTGGTAGAGTGATTACCTAGCCCTGGTTCAGTCCCCAGCCACCCCACCACTTAGAATCTGTTGCAGAGGAGTGGCTGACTCCTGGTGATTGGAATACTCTAGTGAGAGCCGTTCTTAGCGGTGGTGACTATCTTATTTGGAAATCAGAGTATCATGAGAATTGTAAAGAGACAGCTAGGAGAAACATTCAGGCAGGTAATGGTTGGTCCTTTGAAGCCTTAGTAGGAGAAGGGCAATTTGCTTCTAGTGATAACCAAATGCAATATGACCCAGGCTTATTCGCTCAAATTCAAAATGCAGCCATGAAGGCTTGGCGCAAACTCCCGGTAAAGGGAGACCCTGATGCATCTTTGACCTCAGTCAGACAAGGGCCTGATGAACAATTTTCTGATTTTGTTCATCGATTAATGACAACAGCAGGGAGGATTTTTGGTAATGCAGAGGCAGGTGTAGATTATGTGAAACAGCTTGCATATGAAAATGCCAATCCTGCTTGCCAAGCGGCCATTAGACCCTATAGGAAAACGACAGACCTTACTGGGTATATCAGACTCTGTTCTGACATAGGGCCCTCTTACCAACAGGGCTTAGCTATGGCAGCCGCCATGCAAGGACAATCAGTAAGAGATTTTTTGGCAAGCAGAGAAAAAAAGGCTTGTTTTAAATGTGGCAAGCCTGGACACTTTGCAAAAGATTGCAAGGCAGAGAATGAGTTAACCCAGAGACAGCCTAGAAAACAGCCTGGCCTATGCCCACGTTGCAAACGTGGAAGGCATTGGGCTAGTGAATGTAGGTCCAAGACAGATGCACAAGGAAACACCCTTTCACATAATCAGGGAAACGGGAACAGGGGCCAGCCCCAGGCCCCGAACCAACACAAGCCAAAACAGGCTTATGGGGCAGTCAGTTTCATACCAGCAAACAACAAACCCTTTCAGAACTTAGTTGAGCAACACCAGGAAGCGCAGGACTGGACCTAAGTTCTGCCACCCACACAGTATTAACCCCAGAAATGGGACCTCAGGCCTTACTTACTGGAGTGTTTGGACCACTCTATCCAAATGTGTTTGGCCTGATAGTGGGAAGAAGCAGTGCTACTATGCAGGGACTACACATTTTTCCTGGAGTTATAGACAGTGATTATCAAGGTGAGATTAAGGTAATGGCCAAGACAATACAGAATATAGTCACCATTCCTACAGGAAGGAGGATAGCCCAACTATTGTTAATCCCACTGATCCCTACTAATCATAAATATAAGAGTACTAAGAGAGGGGATCAAGGCTTTGATTCCTCTGATGCATATTTTGGTTCCTCCGATTCTCAAAGGGCAGATGCCACACGCTGGCTGCCAGAGAGACTGATTAAACAAATAGACAACAATAACAAATCCAGGGAGGAGAAATCCCCTGGGAAGCATATTTTTTCTTTGCAGGAAACATGAAGATGCTTCACTGGAGCGGATCAACCAGTATACCTGACTTGGGAAATTCTCAGTGCAGAAGAAGACATCACCACCCGCACCTCCAGGGTGGCTCTATTGGACTCTTGGTTCCCTGATTTATGATTTAGTGGGGTACATTGTTTAGACCAAAGAAAGAACCCATTACCACAGTTGCTATAGTTGTTTTTTGGGTTTGAGATTGATTGGGACAGAGACAGGGATTTCCTTACTTGTTTTGTTAAGATCAAAGTTATGATCAGTTCTGTACTTATACAGATTTAGATTTAGAAAATAGTGCTACAGAATAGAAGAGGCTTATACTTTTTGCTCCTCCAACAGAGGGAGTTGTGTGCTACCCTTAAAAAAGAGTGTTGCTCTGAGGCAGAATGGTTTACATCAACCATTCAGGCATTAAGTCTCTTGTCTCTCGGGTTCATGCTGTTCAACAGACTGATGGCTTTCATACGACAACAGACAGATGCTATTCAAATGAAACCCATACAGGTCCATTATTACAGGCTGGAAGTAGGGGACTCAAAAACCTCTGTCATCAAGACTGAGGAGGATTAACCCCTAACTTACGCGCTAAGCCGGATAGTCAATGACGGGTAAGAGAACACCTCAAGACCCTTGCCCCGAACTGGGAGGCCTCACCATCCTAAGACAGGAGCTCAACCAATGGCTGTTGAGTATCCAAAGACGGGAAAGGGAGGCTGGGGTCCTTTGTTCCAACCTAAGACAGGCACGGTTTCCGTAAGTTTTTCCCAGCCTTCCCTTTTGAAAACAAATTTAAAAAGGGGGACCTGTTGGGAGCCGACTCCTAGCTGAAAGTGGCTATCATCTTTGCAGCCATCTCAGGCCATATACCCTGACAAGAGACTTGTTTTCAACAGCCTACAACAGCTGAGCACACTCTGATAAATATCTTGTTTTTCTCACATATCTTGTTTTGCTGTTTAGTGCCACCAGCTGCTAGGTGCACGTGATATCCACACTGCTGGGTCCACGTGGTCTCCTCACTGCTAGCTAGGTGCACGTGATATTCATGCTGCAAGGCACATGACGTAGTGCCTTCAGCTGTGCTTGTCCACGAGGGCAAGGCACGTGGTAAAGGGTATAAATACCCAGGATTTCCTTCCAATAAAGGAGACTTGAAGAGACTTGATCAGACTCTGTCTTGTCTCCATTCTTCGCGTCTCCGTCCCCACTCTCTCTCTTGTTAGGCCCTGACCCTTGGACCGGAGCAGCAGAACAGGCAGCTACAAAGTGGCGCCTCAATGTTGGAGCTCCAGTAAGCGGGGTACAGTGAAGGACACAGCAAGAATTGGAAGCGTGCTTCCTCACTCCTGTGCTGGAGACCCTGCTGACTGACCCGAACAGGTTGCTACATACCACCACATGCACACACAAGAGGGGAGTAAAAATGTGTTAAGTAATATTATTAAGATACAACTGGTCAAATTCATAAATGTCAAGTGCAGGGGAGGGGACAGGGCAGACAGAACATTAAAATCTTTAATCAACTACAAACAAACAAACAAACAAACAAACAAACTGAATCTCTAAACCTTGCTTGAGTCTCAGATGGAATAAATGAGTTCTATAAAGACATGGAGGTGATTTTACCAGTGACCAGACATTAGGTGACACTTCAGTGTTGTTTAGTAATGCTAACAGCATTGTAGTTGTTTTCAGTCTTCCCAACAATGAGCACGAGTCCGCAGATCTTGGTTTCTAACAGTAGATCCCACGGGTGGCGCTGGGAAAAACACAAACTGCGTGTGAAGTGCCTTGTGGTAAAGTACAAAAAAGGTCACAAAGTGACTGGGATTTTTTTTTCACAGGAGCTCCTTAAATAGCCAAAGCTGGAATCCACGGGGTTAGAAGATGCTGGTGGTGAGACTATAATTCATACAATAAAATAAAACTAAGACCATACTGATGTGGATAGTTGTACTAACTAGGGGCAAGGGGGGTAGTTCTTCCGGACAGCAGAATCCCAGCTAATAAACATTGGAGGAAGAAAGGAAAAATACCAGTCTTTCCTTTAAAGGTTGGCAAAAGGGCTCCATTTATCATAACAAGATGTTATAGAAAATATAATTTTATTTTTAAAATACCGAAACAATCCAGAGCCATTTCCAAGGCTTTTGGTTATCAGTTGAGAACTCAGCAGAAGGTGAGTCAACTGGTTTTCTTCTGGCATAGATGCTGGGACACATTGCAGGTCCTCCTTCAAGGAAGGCCCACGGCCACAGCTGCAGGAACTGCTATCAGTCCTCAGTCATCACATCAGGTGATTTTAGGTTTTCCTCAGCAGGAGAAGAACTTTCTCTTGAAGTTTAGCCCTTTATGTAGGTTGACCCACATCCAACATCCAGTAAGTAACTGATAAGAAGGCATAACGTTCTGGCCATTCCAAGTCAACATCAACTTATCTTCAGAAATCAGCAGTCAGGTGAGGTCACGCAAGCAGACTTGCGACACATCTAAACTCCCTCTGCACCTTTTGCTTGTCTGCCCAGGTCCTTTAAAGTGATAACCCCAGGGGCAGTGAATAAGAAGCACCTTGCCAGACTCTGCCCACAGCCTGCTTCGTGGGCAGCACCTAACCTAAAATGCTAGAATGGTTGACTGAGTTGTTCATGGGCTGATTCCATTTTCTCTATGTAGTAAGCATTTCTTCATCACGTATATTCATTATACATGCTGTGGTGTTATATAAGGACATTTTCATGCAGTACATACCATTCAAGAACATACGTACCTCACCTCCCACTCCTAATTTCCCCTCCTCTGCCTTTAGTCCTCTTTGTTCCCTAGACAGTTTCACTTCTACCTTCATGTCATAAATACATACAGGGTTTTATTCACAAGAGAAAACTTTCTCTCGCATTTGTCTAAGACTGGCTAAACATGATTATCAGCCGTATTACCTTTCTGCAAGTGATGTAATTTCATTCTTCTGTATAGCTGGGGGAGAAAAGCCCACTAGATGTATTTACCACATGCTCTTACCTGTTCCTCTGCTGTTGGACATTTAGGTTAGTTTTGTAACTAAGGTAATATAAACTCTGTATGACCATGCCGTGTTAATTAGGAGTCCCTTTGATAAATATCTAGAACAGACACAACTAGGTCGTATAGATCTTTTAGTTTAAGTAACTTGCGCAATGATTTGTGTAGTGCTTGGATTAGTTTTTCCTTAACAATAGATAATGGTTTCTTTTGCAACCATTATATGATGTGTGTATAGGTATGGGATTCCACACATTATACATGTATGTGTATGTGTGTGTGCGTGCACGCGTATGCCCTGTGTGACCATACCCACAGACACCAGAAGAAGATGGAATTGAAAGATATTTTCAATTTCAGTTTCTCTGATATCCACAGAGAGTGAACATATTTTTGTATGTCTATTGGCCATTTTGTATTTCATCTTCTGAGAACTATTCGTAATTCCTGTATTGATTAGCTGGTTGATGTCCTGGTTAGTTTTGTCAATATCACACAGCCTACAGTCATCTAAAGAAAGCCTCATTTGTGTGGGCTTGTCTGTAGAGGACTATCTTGATTGTTAATTGATGTAGGCAGACCCTGCCCACTGTGGGCAGGGCAGTAACATCACTAAACAGGTGATTCTGGGCTATACAAGAAAGCAAGCTGAGCATAACCCTGTGAGCCACCCAGCAGGCAGCACTCGCCACGAATTCTGCTTCAAGTCCTTGCGCAGACTTCCCCATGATGTACTTGTAACCTACACAGTGAAACGAAGTTTTCTCCCTTAAGTCACCTTCGGTCGGGATGGTTTTTGTTTGTTTGTTTTTCCACACCAACAGTAAGGAAACCAGAACATATCCCTATTTTTAAAAGTTCTTTCTAGATACTAATTTCGTTAGAAATATAGCTAGCAAAGATTCTGCTCCACTTTTTGGGCTGTCTCTTCACATAGTGATCTTATTGTGCAGCTTTTTTTTTAATTATTATTATATATGAATACACTGTAGCTGTCTTCAGACACACCAGAAGAGGGCATCGAATCTCATTACAGATGGTTATGAGCCACCATGTGGTTGCTGGGATTTGAACTCAGGACCTCTGGAAGTGCAGTCAATGCTCCTAACCACTGAGCCATCTCTCCAGCCCCCTTGTGCAGCTTTTAAATGACAGTTTGAGGAGTTCTCTCTCCCTTGTCAATAGTTGGCTTTACTTCTTGACTGGGTTCTATTCAGAATGGCCTTTCCTGTGCCTGCATCGTGACTGGTTTTCTACTTTTCCCTCTAAGTTTCAGTTTTGAATCCTACATTAAGGTCTTTGGTCCACCTGGAATTGGTCTTGTACAGGGCTAGAGATGGGGTCTGGTTTCAGTTTTTATATGTGGGCATGCAGTATTACCAGCACCACTTGTTGAAAATGCCTTTTTCTCCAACATGTACTTTTTGGCATTTTTCTGATAAGGTAGCTGTAGTAGCACCAGTTTACACGTGGCTCTTACGTTCCACTGATCTGTGTGGTTCTGTGCCAGGAATGTGTTCTTTGTTGCTATGGCTCTATGGTATAACTTGAAATCGGCATTTTTTTTCTCCTTTTTTTGCTCAGCACTGCTTGGATACTCCAAAGTGAGTGTTCCATGTTTCTGAATAAATTTTAGGATTTTTTTTTCTGTGAAAATGACATTAAATTTTGATGGGGATTGCATTAAATCTTTGGATTTCTTGTTAATATAACAAGTTCACAACATTCACGGTTATAATCTGCAAGCATAGGCATTCAATTTCTTTCTTCAATCTTTTGGCATTTTCATTGTAAAGGTCTTTCACTTCTTTGGTTAGGATTATCCCCAAGGGCTTTGCCAGGAGTATGAGGCAGGGTCAGAAAGGACAACTGTGAATGATTGTTTTTCTGTTTCTTTCTTAGCCTGTTTGTTGATAGGCAACATAATGCTTTTAATTCTTATATGGTAATTTGTATGCCACCACTTTTCAGAAACTATTTATAGGAGAGTTGTTTTCCTTTGGTTTTTTCTGTATATGAAATCTTATCATCTACTTTTCCCTTTCCTATTTGTATCCCTTTTGTTTCATCATGTTGCTCTAACTAAGATTTCAAGTAGTAAATTCCGTAAGTGTAGAGAAAGAGACCATACATGTCTATTGCTGATTTTAGTAGAAATGCAATGTTTTCCACTCAGTGTAATAGTGAGTGAAGCTTTGTAACATATAGACATTATTATATTTAGATATGTTCCTTGTACTCCTTGTCTCTTTGGGATTTTTTACCATGAAAGAATGCTGGATTTCATCAAAAGCCTTTTGTTCATCTAGTTAGATGATGCTGTTATTTCTGTCTTTGGAACCTTATACTGGTTTGCATGTTGAATCATTCCTCCATCTTTGGATTGAAGCCAACTTCAGATGGTAAATGGCCTTTTGATGTGTTCTTGAATTTGGTTTTCAAGTATTTTAAAAAAACGTTTGCATCTATGTCCATCAGTGAGATTGGCTCATAATTTTTGTTGTGTCTTTACCTTGGTTACCAGAATAATACTGGTTTCATAAAAGGAGTTTGGTAGCACGCTTTTCTTTCCTATTTTATGGACCAGTCTGAGAAGCACTGTTGTTAGACCTTTTTTAAGTATCTGGAAGCTTCAGTACTGAACCCATTGTGACACTGGTCTGTTTTAGTTGGGAGATATTTTGTTACTGCTTCAACCCCATTGCTTGTTATAGATCTCTTTGAATGCTCGTGTCATCTTGGTTAAATTTTGATAGGTCATCTATGTTTACATAAGTCACATAAGCTTTTAAGGCACATGCCAAGGATTTTCTCAATTTCATTGCTAACACTGGTGCTGTCTACCTTTTCACTGATTTTTTTTTCTTTTTTACATTTCTATGTAATTTTTTTTCTAGCCTGTTCTTATTTCTTTCCAACTACTGATTGAGGGCTTGGGTTGTTCTTGTTTCTTCAAGACCTCACCTTGAACTTATTTCTCACAACTCAGACCCTCCCTTACTAGGCAATTACACAGGACTTCAAAACATTCGGAGAAGGCGGTCAGACATCACCAGAATGCCAGGTCCAGGAGTTCTGAGTCAGAGTCTCACCATGTAGCCCTGGCTGACCTGTAACATGCTACATGGACCAGGCTGGCCTCAACCGTAACCATCTTCCTGTCTCCCTAATGCTGGGATTTCAGATGTGCACTGCCACTTCCAGCTTTATTATCAGGTTTACAAACTTTGTTGATTCTTAAAGTGGTTCGGACATCAGAAGAGACCTAAGCATGTGTATCTTTTGCCAAGTTAAGACTATTCTATTTAATAACAGAGTACATGGACACCGAGAACAGGTATACTCATAAAAAAAATCAGTATTACTGTAAGATTGATGGTTTTCCCTGTGGACTCTTGTGGAGACAAGGCTTGGGCACAGTCGAGTTAGAGTGGAGATAAAATGCAGTTAGTGAAAGAGGTCTTCATAGGCTGAGTGACTCAAGAGACTTTGCATGTTCTTCTATCCCTGATCTAAAGCAAGTTTTGGAAATATCTATGAAAGTATTAAAAACATTAATACTGCTAATTACATTTGGCAGGAGCCATGTTGTCTCTCCCAGGAAAGGTGCATGGATGTTCTGTGAATGACCTCGTTGAGGCAAGGCCTCTTAGAGATCTCCCCTTTGGCAAGGACCAGTGGGGATGATAACCAGAGCGATTGCATTAATCCACTGGAGACAGAGCCATGATTTCAAAAGGTTATCCAAAGGATAAGTAGAGGCATGACTGACTAAGACCTTTAAAAGAGATCCCTTATTGGATGGTCTCAAGATTGGTGGGAATATATGAGGAAAAGGGAAGGGGTTTGGCAATGTCAACTACTTCTTCTGAGGACCTAGGCACGCCAATACACTGAAGAGAGGGAAGTTCAAAACTCAGTTAGAGAAGATAGGGCCTAAAGATCAGCAGTAAAGAGTTCACTCAGGACAAGTTAGTTCATTCTTTGGATAAGTTAGTAAAATTTGCTGTGCTCTTAGAAGAACAGACTCACCTTTGCCTTAGGTAAGGGCTTATACAAAAGAAAGAAGAACGGTGTGAGTAGATGGAGGAGTGTTGTCAGTTTCTGCTCTTTATAGGAAAGTTGTATAGAGCAGGACCATACTGTAAAACACAGACAGGTTATGGATAAAGACAACTCACAGTGCACTGCGAGCATTCTGAATTAGGAGGTGATAAAGTAGAAAGGTTATATTCCTGTTAAAAGTTTGGATTCTAATTATCATTTACTTTGAAACTGCATGTCTGCTGCTGGCCTGTGCACAAACTAGACGTGCCTGGGCTAGATATAATCACTTGGCTTGTAATAAAACACTTAAATCCTTTGACTGACAATATTCAGGTGTTCTTAGCTATGACTTAATCATTTGGATTGTAATATTATACTGCTTAGATATGGGAAAAGGTAGTCACAGATGACAAGGAAGGGGAACCTAACAAATTTTCATAAGTACTTGTTGGGATTCTTGGATAATGATTAAGGAAAATCTGAAACTGTGTTTGAATGCTCTGAAATTCTGTATAATAAAGACGTCTCGAGCTATTCAGGGCCACTTGTTTGACAAGTGGTCAGCGTCCTTTCTTTCGCTGACTCCACATCTCAGTTCCAGGTTACTGAATTCACCAGAAAAGGACTCTGGCAACATTAGCAACAGGAATTTGCAAGTAATGATCTTTCCCTTCTTTAGCAGTTCTTTCTGCTTGAGAAGACTTAAGTCCACCTGAGGAAAGTGTGAAAAGCTGAAAAATAGGAGGACGTGATAGCACCAGTTTCCAGGAGAAAACCTTGAGGGTCAGAAGCAGTCAAGCAGTGTTCACGACAGATGCAGTGAGCAAGCATTCCACACAAGTGGGTCACCAGCCAGTTCTTGGGAGGCGCTCGGCAGCCTCAGTGCAGGTGAAACCTGAACCTCAAGAGAATTTCTGGTTTGTGTGACTGACAACTGTCTACAACTGGCTTGGCTGGTTAACTGTTTCAACACATCCAAACTGTTTAAACTGGCTGCAGTCCAAGTCCTTAAGTGGATTTACTGGAATCTACTTTTTTAAAGCACACGCTTTATAATGCGAGATGTTTTATGTTGACCATAATCTCAAGGGGATACTTTCTAACCCTCTTAATGAAGTGACTTAACACAGAGAAGGAATGGGGTTTGCTCAAGCTCACACATTAAAGCTATGGAAATCAAGTCTCTTGACTCTAATAACCAAAAGATCTAATTTTTTTTCTCCTCTTAATAGCATTCCTTTGAGATAGTGAAAAACTAGAGAGAAAAACATCACCTATCAATCTATTATCTATTGATAAGGGAAGTTAAATTAAAACCATTAAGTGATATTATAGTTATTAAAAATTAGTTTGCCTATGGGGAGTATCTATAAAATACTACACTGTAAAAACAAATGTAAAAGCCACAAACAATGGCATTTGCATATAGTACCAGCTGCTACAATGCTGAGGCAGGAGAATCACTTGTGTGCATGAGTTTAAGACCAGTCTTGGCAATATACTGAGACACTATCTTGAAACAAAGTCAATATAATGGGAATGTTCATTTTAAAAGGGGGATATATAAATCTTTGCTTGGAGCTGCCTAACATGTATGAACCCAAACTCAAGGATGTAGCTGTATAGATATAAAGCAAAGGGCAGAGCAGGTGTGAAGGGACCACTGCCCACTCTCCCAGCACTGAAACTTCCCTAACAGTAGTCACTCTGCCCCTGTCGCAAGTGTCATTATCTGATCAAACACTATCAAAACCTCTAAGTGGGTCACTGAATTGGAGTCTTTACCTTGTGTGTACTTGCCTGTGTGCCCATGCAGAGGTCAGAGGATGACCTAGAGTGTCAGTCTATGTACCTGTGGAGGCCAGTGGCTGACAGCACACATCTTCCTCCATCTCTATGCACCCTGACTTTTGAGACCGGGGCTTTTACTGCACCAGAGCTTGCTATTTCAGCCAGACTGGCCGGCCACCAAGATCCTAGCCTTATCATTGTTCCCCAACACAAGAGTTGTATGTGCTCCACCATGCATGGCTTCTATGTGGGTTCTGGGGATCCAAACTCAGACACTGCTGCTTACACAGCAAGCACACTACCCACCTGGTCGTCTCCCCAGCCCTGGTTTTTAGGCTGGCTGGCCAGCATGCTACAGATCATCCTATATCCACTTCACCAGCACTGAGATTACAACTGTACCCCCTGGCTTCTTTTTACATGCATTCTCAAGGCCGAACTCAGGGTCCCATGCTTGCAGGGTCAGCACTTTACTAAACGAGCCACCGTCTCAGTCTTGCACTGTTACTCTTACGAGGAGGAGGAGGGGCAGCATTAGAAGCTCAAGGAACTCTGACTTACTGAAGGATTACAGGAAGGCATATAGGCTTATAGAATCCAAGGCTTCAACATCTGGCCAGGGTGGTCTCACTGGGTAATGTTAGACAGGACAACATTCCCAACGCTCTCTGGATGCTTTCACATAGGGAACAGAGTTTAGGGTACTAGACCTAGAATTAGACTCCTGACCATGCCCAGTTCTCTGACCAAGTTGAGAAAATGCTGGAAAAGATACTCATTTTTTTTTTTTTAGCTATTTGTTTTTTGTTTTTGACTCTACAGGAACATAACACCTGGAGCCATATTACTCAGATTTAAGTTCCCATTCTGGAACCATCTGGTAGACTGTTAACTTTCATGCCTTAGCTTCCTCGTGAGTAAGTGAGGACAGCAGTGCCTGCCCTTAGGACTGCTGTGAGTGAGCTTCAGTGAGCCAATTCATGTAACGTGCCCAGAGTTAAGCGTCGCTGCTATCACTAAAACTAAGAGTTCCTGGCTCCAGGTTCTTACAGGCCTGTGGACAGTGAGCCAGCCTAGAAGGGACTCCACCCAAGTAAAATATTTGCTGTGCTGCTCCTTCTTTCGAGACTAGTACTCCATATTTTCACATCTTCTTTCATTTATTGAAAAAAATTTTAGAAAATGGCAGTTAATAAAGGGCACAAACAAATCAACAGGAACATTCGAGTGGAAAACAGAGAATATAAAACTAAAAATGCCACTGGCTTCTTTAATTGGATAAGAGCACAAAATGTAACAGGCAGGTCTATTTTAAACAAATTAAAAAGCTATTCTGTATTTTTTAAAAATAATTCTCCCCAAGTCAAATACATATATACACCCACAAAACTGGTGTGTAAAGGAAAGCTGTCATACTTCAGTTGTATCCTGGATTTAAGGAAGTAGTTGCTGACAAAGGGGCCAACACAAACAAAGTCAGCAACAAGTTAACAATGCCACTCCCCAAGACAGGGCCTGGCTCTACAGCCCAGGATGGCCTCAAACTCAACCCCCCTTCCTTGGCCTTCCGAGCGCTGGGATTCTAGGTGAACACTCCTGCGCCCCAGCAGTTAGCAGTTCTTAAGATCTGAGCATTCACACATTGCATGGCACAAAGCTGTATTGTATAAAGCGCTGTTAAGCACAAATGAAAAAGTATGCTTAGCTTTGACAAAAATGCTTCTTAAGGAAAACAACAGAAAACCATTCAGCAGACCAAGGAGGCTACAGCTAGCCGTCAAAGATACAACCTTGCACATCTGTACTAGGAAGCTCTATTTATCCAGGGTGGACTAGACAGGAGCATCTTTAATAGTTCTTATTTGACCAAGCTTAAGCTTTCTGGCTCTTCCCCTACCCACCAGTAATGTGTATGATCCAACAGAAGGAGAGCTTTTAGAATTGGCTATTTTATTTTTCTTTCTGTGGCGAGACTGTCATGGAGCCTGGATATTTCAGGTTCATATGCATCCATGACCAGTGTCCCGCTGTGGTCAAAGAACTTAGCAATGGACTTGGTGAACTCGGCTTCCCGCTGCTGCTTTGTCCTTCCACTGATGAAGGTCAACTTCAGGGTGTATTTGTCATCAAACCTAAGCATCAGGACAAAGAGAACAAATCAAAAACCAAACAGACTGGGAAACTGAGGAGCTCTTAGGGTGGGAGACAGTAGCAGAACACATGAGAGTGAAGCAGGGGTACTGAGGGGAGGGAGGAAGGCAGCGGAAGGGACGCAGGGAGCTGAGGGAGAAGGAGCAAGGAGAGTACAGGTAGGAAAGGCCCAATAGAGGATGCGCCTTTGAATGCTAACTTTAACAACAAACGGACTCAAGCATAAACAATTCCTCAGCAAGTGTTTTTGAAAGGTAGGGATAAGCTTGGCAATGAGAAAGGGAGGGGGGGGGAGGAGAGAGGGAGGGAGGGACAGAGGAAGGAGGGAGGGAGGGGAGGGAAGGAGGGAGGGAGGGAGGAAAGGAGGGAGGGAGGGAGGGAGGGAGGGAGGGAGGGAGGGAGGGAGGGAAGGAGGGAGGGAGGAAGGGAGACCGACCCCACTCACAGGTCTGATGTTTCCTTGCAAATATTGATTTACTTTAACCTTCCCTGTTTTAATTGCTGAACCCTAATGAAGACAAGAACACCAGGCTACCCAAGAAAAGTATTCCATGTGGAGGGACCAGAGAGCACAGAGGCTCTGAGGTGAGAACATGCCTAGGGTGTCTAAGAAACACAAAAGGACAGCAGACCAGGGTATATTCGCACATGCATGTGGAGTACATATCACACACAAAAGGACTGCTAAGCTGTCCTCAGAACTTAGCCTTTTTCCTGAACAGGAGGTCTTAACAGAGGACCAAGTGGATGTGACTTGGCGTGTACACATCACTTGCTTTTCCTGCTCTGTTGGCAATAACTTCAAGCAAGGAGAGAAACTCCTGGGGTCCACTAGAAATGAGGGCTGGTAACATTAGTGCTGGCAGGAATGCTGGAGTCCAAACAATCTGGACTTGTTAGGAATGAAACTGCCACTTACCCAGAGAGAAAACCAGGGAAAGAGCAGGCAGAATAATGGGGAACAGAGGTGACCTCTGGACATGTTAACTCTGAGATGCCCATTAGGTCCAGTATCAGACAGGAAGCAGGATATAGCTATAGTTCCAAGAAAAGGTCTAGGATGAAAATGTAGATTTGGAGATCTTTCTATAGGCAACTTGTGTCTTCTGGTTATTGGCAGCTCTCACCATGAAAGAAAAATGGGAAATGTTCAGCCTAAGAGTAAGCTATAGGAGACTGTCCAACAATACCTTGGAGGCAAGTGAAGAATTCACAGCTACAGCTAAGGCTTGGTTCATTTCAATCATTCACACTTTTTTTTTATTTATTTCTAATTTCTTTTGTGTGGTTGCTCTGTCTGTATGTACGCCTGTGTGCTATCTGTGTGCCTGAAGCCTATGGAGGCCAAATAAAGGCACTAGAATCCTGGGGCTGGACCATAAGCCACTATGTAAATGCTGAAGATCAAACCCAGGTCCTCTGGAAGAAGGGCCAGTTCTCTTAACCAATGAGCCACCTCTTTAGCTCCACTACAAAAAGCTTTTTGACACATTCATGGTGGACAGGTTTATACTGTAGAAGAACAACTCAAAGGCTTCTCCACTGAGTGGGAGCCTGGGCAAAGTCTGAGCATGGCAGCCAACAGTCAGTCTGTGAACCATCCACTGCCATTTCACAACACGTGACCCGGCAGCTGTAGGATGGCAGAATCAGGCACTGTTCTACCACACCACTTCGAGTACAAGCACTCATGGCTCTCTACCAACAATATGGCAGCTGGTAAAACCTAGCAAGAAATGTGGAAAAGCAGTACGTTCACACACTTCTAGTAGAATGGAAAACAGACTGTCAATTCATCAAACAATTAACCACATGATCCAGGAATTCGTCTTCTAGGTACCTTACCCAAGAGAAATGAAAACAGATCACACAAATATGTAGGCCCTATCGCTCATAAAATCTAAAAGGTAGAAATAATCCAAATATCCATTAACTGAAAAAAGGTTAACAAAATATAGTAAATCTGTGCAATGGACTATCACTCAACCACATTAGGCATCAAAGTATTGATTTATGCTACAACAGAGGTGAACTCTGAAAACCTTATAGACTTTGTTGGGAAATTGTGTATCTTCTGGACATAGCAAGTCCACTGTACTCATGGACTTACAGCATCTGGAGCTGCCTATACACAGCCTGCACATGATCAAGCCAGTCAATATGGCAGCATAGATGGAGAGCTTAGGAAGCCCCACTGCTGGCTGAGAGTGATGGCTGCTGGCAGTCTGTTGTTTCCAGGGGTGTGTCTCCAATGGGCAGCCCTACCAGCAGGCCTCAGCACTAGTTGGACTCAGTGGATTATGAAGAGGATATGATGTTGAGAGGGGAATGTGCAGAGATGTCTGGGAGATGTTAGGGAAGGAGTAGGGGGTGGACAGCAGCAACAAATACTATATACTTACATGAAAGTCTCAAAACCCAGATAGAAGTTTAAAAGATTTAAAGTAGAAACAGAAAAACATTATGCTAAGTAAAAGAAGCCACCATCATCCTATTCACATGAATGTCCATAAGAAACATTTTCCATGGAGATCAGAAGGGTGATTAGTTGGGTTACAATAAGTGGGCAAACAGGAGATAAGCACTAAGGGCTCGGGTTTCATTTTGAGGTAAAGAAAATGTTTTATGTCTGTGGTCACAGGCACAACTGCAAACACTAGGAGTCAATTAAACATTACATGGGTGATTGGGATGGTAGGTGAGGCAAGGCAGATGAGATGACAGTGCCTGCCAGTCAATCCTCAGGTCTACAGGAGAAGAGACTGACTCCCAAAAAGCAGCCTCTGACCACCACACTTGTACAGACTGTGGCACATGTGCATACAAGCCTGCCCCTCCTCTCCTCCCCCTCACACACACATACTAATAACAGTAACAATAAAACAAGCTGGATGAAAAGAATGCAATCAGTGTTGTTGGATTCTAGAATTATGCAGCTGTTTTAGTGGCCTGGTGAGAAATAGACTTCTCTGATGGTTGAGGCCAAGGAACAGTAGGGGCCTGACAGGAGACAGCAGAACGCAGCTGTCAAAGTCGTCTTCTTCCTACCCCACAACCTGCCAGAAAGGGGTAGGCACTGATGCTACTTCACCTTCAATCAGAGTACACTATGATGTGATGGCCTGTGTATGCCAGAAAGTGTATCATCTGTTTTAGTTAATGACAGGAGCCTGAAATCTGTGCACAATTTAGCCTAGAATTCTTACTCTACTATCCCTGAGTCAGTCGTTTTAACCTTTAGGACCATGTTCCTATCTGTAAACGTGTTCTAAGGTTTAAATGAGGTAATGACACTTATGAGGCATAATCCCTATGGTAGTTCGAATGACAATGTTCCTCACAGCATATATATTTGAACACCCAAGTCTCTAGGTGGTGGTGGTGGTGGCACTATTTGAGGAGGTTTAGGACACATGGTCTTGTTGGATAAAGTATGTCACTAAGGATGGGCTCTTAGAGTGTAAAGACTTGCACCATTTCTAGTTTTGCTGTTTTGTTTATGGCTTAAAACCTGAACTCTCAGCTTGCTCCTCCAGCCAGCATTATGCCTGTTGCCACGCCTCCCTGCTCTGATGGCAATGGAAACATAAGCCCAAATAAACCCTTCCTTCTGAAAGTTGCCTTGGTGTTTTTATCAAAGCTGTAGAAAAGTGACTAATGCCTAAGATATAAGAAATGCATTTGCTATCGTAATTGACATTTGATATTTTATCTTCCTAACAACTCTTTGGAGTTGTTGGGTTTTTTTTTTTTTTAACCTTTAACAATTAAGTTCACTTTTCATAATTTACCAAAAGCCATGAACTAGAAACAAGTACACTGGAACTGGGTACCAATGCACATGTGTGTACTACCACAGTTCAGAAAGACTGGATTGTGGTTGAGTTGTACAGAGCACCACTCCAGAGATGCCTGAACACATTCAGAATGAAGTCAGAAAACACAGACACTAAACAGAGGATCCTTAAAGATTACCAATCTCACAGCTTGGATCTGTTTTAAAAAGACCCATGTATATGCGTTTGTCTGCATGAGTTTGTGTATAATGTACATGTAAAAGACAAAAGACCTCCCCTTCACACCCCTAAAAAACAAGAACAAAAGACACACCAGAAGAGGATGTTGGCTCCCCTGGAACTCAAGTTACAATTAGTTGTGAGCCACGGTGGATGCTAGGAACCAAACCCAGGTCCTCTATAAGAACAGTAAGCACACTTAACCTCTGAGCCATTCCTCCACCCCAACCTTTGACCTTTGCTAACTGGCTACAAGGAAAAAGACAATCAATCCTCAGTCTTCCAAAGTATAAACTTCAAGAATCTTCTGTGATAAAGACATTTAGAACTGCTATGCTAAGAAAACCTCCTAGCTCACTCACACCCTTTATTTGACACGACTAGTGTTATGCTCTGCGTAGAACAAACAAAGCACAGTACCCAGGAATCCCAACAGGGCCCAGAGCAAACAACGCCAGTCCTTACGCATCTCTAAGAACTAAGGACGGGCATTACCTTTTGAGGCTCGAGGACAGCTGCCAAATGTCATCAGGGTCCATTCCTGTAGGGTCTTTTCTGTGGGCCACAAGGAAGATGCTCTTCTCTTTATATGAGGTATAAATGGTCAGAATCCCCATCATCACAAAATAGGTTCAAATAGCATTAAGGGAAAATATACAAATATGCAAACACAACAGAAGGAACAACAAATGGCACACAAGAGCCAAAAAAATGTTCTTGACAGTCCTAAGTAATTTTCATCTTACCACGAAAGCACTGAAGACGTAGTTATTTACCCTTTACCCTTGTACTTATACACCTAAAGGAAGCAAGGCTCTCTCTGGTTAGTTCTCTAGACACCTCAAAATGGAGGCAGACGGTACAGGACACACAGGCCTTCTCATCTTTTACCCTAAAAGGACAACAGGTCTGACAATAGCCTGTTGTCTAGTTTCTCCTGACTTTGTTATAACTTGTGTTTATTTCTCCATTTAAAAAAAACAAAAAAAAAACAAAAACAAAAACAAAAACAAAACAAAAGAACCAGAGGCTGGAGAGATGGCTCAGCAATTCAGAGCACTGGATATTCTTGCAAGGAACCTGGGTTTGAATCACACCATCCATATAACAGCTAACTACAGTCTATAACACCAGTTCCAAGACATCTGATACCCTCTTCTGGTTTACCCGGGCCACAAAGATATATGTGCAGGCAAAACACCTATACACATAAAAATTTTTAAAAAAAGGAAAGAAAGAAAGAAAAACTAGGCATGGCATCCCAGCACTTGGAAGGCAGAAACAGGTGGATCTCTAATTTTGAGGCCAGCCTGGTCTACAAAGAAAGACCCAGGATGCCAGGGCTACACAGAGAAACCCTGTCTTGAAAAACAAAAACAAACACATCCCCCCTCCCCAAATATATATATATATATATCTCACAGTGGATTTGACTATATTGAACCAGTGTCAACGTGATTTCAGATTAGTCTACTGTGAGAGCAGTTACGCTTGATGTACAACATGTGCATATGCAGACACATTATGCACTGGTCTAAATCTATATTCTACTGCTAACATGTTGAGTGGAGTGTTATTTAAATTTTATGAACTAAAGAGGCAGGAAGTACAGTGCAAAGGACACAGACTTTGGGGTTAAGACAGTCTTGGATTTGCATTTCAGCATTTAATAAGTTTCTTCCCCAGCTATCCTCATGTCTACAATGAGGAGAATACTGAATTTTTAGAATTGTCATGAAGCTAGGTACAGTGGTACACACCTATAATTTCAACACTTGGGAGGTTAAGTCAGGACTACGGCAAGTTTAAGCCTAGTGTACTGAGACTGTGTCTCAAACAAGCGAGAATTGTCATGGGGTTTCTATATGTAACCATGGAGCACACAGTAGTTATTTATAACAGTAGTCACTAGCACTATATATAGAACATGAACTTAGGACCATGATTTGCTTTATACTAATGTAACTGAAATACTATCAAAGTAGTTCTTTCAGAGACTGTGTATAATAAGGTTGCTATCATTGTTTTGAGAATGGTCTCTAGAACTTATGGGATATTCTTTTAGATTGCTTCAACAGTGGAAACTTCAAATTAGGATAACTAATCTAACTGAAGAGTTAAAAAGTACTTGTGGCCAAGTCCAGGAACCATCTATATGTATAAGACTATCTGTAATGAGGTGCTTTAGTAAGATGGCTTGCTACTCGCCTTATGTGTTTATGTACGGTATGTGTACATTAGTGTGAGTACCTGTGGAAGCCCAGAGAACATGTCAGGTCCCTGGAGTTGGAATTACGATGGCTGAGAGCCACCTGACATGGGTTCTGGGAACAGAACGCCAATCTACTGCAGTGCACTAAGTAATCCTAACTTCTGCGCTCTCTCCAACCTCAGGAAGGTGACGTCTCCCTAGAGAACTAGTCTGTGGTAGAGGTCTACAGAGGAATGTGAATTTATAGCTGTACGTTTTAGATTTTTACATTTAATTATTTGGGGCGACATATGAACGAAAGCACGTCAAGGTATGTGCAGGAGTTGATTCTCTCCCTTCACTCTGGAGTCCAGCAAATGCCTTCACCTTCAGAGCCATCTTGACGGACCTCCAAAAAATGCATTATATTTTGTAAGTTATAGTGTAAAACAGTTATATATAGATAAACTCAGGGACAGGACATAAGAGTGGGCGACCACAAAGAAATCACTACTACAAATGCATATAAATTTTGTAATTAAGATTATAATAAAAGTTCTTTGCTTTGCATATCTTAAGAAATACGTTTATCATAAAAAGGAGAGGCAAAATTCAACTTACAACAGGATTTTGTAACTATGAATTAAAAACACATGTAATACACTAAACTTCCAAACACTATAGATTAATTAGCCTAGCCTACCTTGAATGTGCTCAGAACAGTTACATCAGCTAGCAATTGGGCAAATTTAGCTAATAAAAACCTACTACATAATAGTATGCTATCTGATATAATTTATTGGGTTTTATATTAAAAATGAAAACCACAATGATTGTGTGAATACTCTTTCATACCATTATAAGGTAGAGTAATCAATCGTAAGCTAAACTCTTGAATTTGGGAACTGTCTATATTATATCAAATATACTATAATCTCCCGCCCAACTTTTTTCTTTTTCACTTGTGTGGGACATATGCATGTGTATATGTTCACCTCTATGTACATGTGTGTATGGGTACACAGAGACATGCATGTGTGTATGGAAGCCAGGGGTTGACACTAGGTGTCTTTCTATACCACTCTCCACCTAATTGCTTGAGACAGGGTCTCTCGATGAACCAACCTGGAGCGCACTGATTCAAGAAGCCTGGCTGAACCTGGCCTCCACCTCCTCAGCACTGGGAGTACTGTGCTACTATGTCCAACTTTTTATGTGGGTGCTGGGGTTTCAAACTCAGGTCTCTGCTGTGTAGCAAACATTTTAACAACTGGATCATCTCCCTGTCCTCTTTTTTTTCTTTCTAGTTTTTAAATGACACAAGGTTTTGCCAGGTAGCCCTAGCTGGCCTGAAATTCATCAATCATCCTGACTCAGCCTTCTGAGAGCTGGAATTACAAGTGTATGCTACCATGCCCAGAGTCCCATTCATTTTTGGAATTCTGAATGGGTATTACTTACATTTTTTTCCGCTAGTACAAGATCACAAAACACCTTGGATTTTAAACTCATGTTGTGTAGCCCCAGAAAGGGTCCTCAATTTCACTGAAACACAGGGCCAAACCCACAGCTCATGCTCAGGACCTCCCTGGCCAGCTCTTCAGCTTCAAAGAAAAACAGGAATCAAATTGGAATTTCTATAATCCAAAGCTTTTCTACTAATAGTCTAGAATAAACAGATTGAAGCAACCCAACCTAATGGAAAAATCTAACAGGTTAAAAGAGCTGGATCTCACTACCATTGTGTGACAGGAGCTCTGATGTTCCTATTAGAGAATAACTAAGTACATTACAGATAAAACAACCTTGTTAAATACAAACTATCAATGATGTAACATGAATTTACAGGCACAATTTTAATGTTAATTCTAACATTAGTAAGCTCTAAAATCAAAGCTTTTATATTTCGAAAGCAAAGATGACTTAATGGCAGACATTTCTGTATTGTTACTAAAAAGCAAACTATAGCATTAAAAAGGATATGATACGACACACAAAGCCAAAACTGGCTTGGACTCTGGAAAGGGATGCATGTAATCCCAAATCAAAGCCACTATGGCAAAGAAGCAGGAGATGGTGCAGATGGTGAGGCGACCGTCAATAAGACCAAAGTTCTCCACATACTTATACTTTTCCAGGAGTACCTAGTGAGGAGGAGGAGGAGATAAGGTAAGACCCATGCTTTCTTCCTACAGCTTGCTCTTACTGGTTCCCATTTAAAGTCACGTTATGAACGTAGGAATGAACATAGTTCTCTTCAACTAGCATCTTTCTTACCACTCTACACAAAGAAGACTCAAACCCTCTTTAAGGAATACTCCCCTGCAAAAAAAAAAAAAAATTATCAAGTCCTTAGTTTTAAAATTCTCAACTTTTCCCATAGGACACAGCCAACATTTATTTTTTCTCCTTGCTAATGGGCTCACCATAGATGAATGTTCTGTCTTCCCAAGTCTATGTGCTCTAAGCTAATTAACCTAAGAACAATGAGTTACCAATTTTCTTGATATCCCAACGTTCGTGTTATAACTTATTTCCTCCTACTTATTCTGTGATAATTTGCTCTTGTGTTTTCACAACAAGTACCTTTTTGGCGGAATCATCCAGAGAGTTTTTCACAGCTGATCCATCCCACTTATCAATTTTTACAGGCTTATCATCAATCTTCCACTGCAAGACAAACAGAAAAGTTGTTCATCAAAAAACACGGCACCTGACAAAGTAGAATGAGCTACTTCCTTCAAACTGCCAAGCATATGAACACTTTGTCTTCTGAGATGAAGGTTAAGCACTATACTCAGATGGTTTCTCATATGGACGGTGCAAGTCTCCATGCAGAAAACTCAAATCCTACGAGCCCAGAACCAGAACACATGCGTGTACTATGTGAACTCATACATCCTACCCCTTTTTAACCACAGAGAATACAGAAAACAACTGCCTTTGTTCATCCTAACGTTTTATAAGCACAAAATTCATAAAATACAGATAAAGGAATTTATGGACACTAACAAAGAGGGAAGGTCTTTAAAACATCATTGTGAACAATTTGTAAACTTTATTAGCATATCGTAACTTTAAGACAGCAAACTCAGTAGAATACGCTAAAAATATCAGTTTTTCTATTATAAACCAAGTGTCCTAGTTTGCTTTCTGTTGCTATGACAGAATATAATAACCAATAACAGCTCTGGATGGAAACCAGGGATAGGATGTAGCTAAGAGGCAGTGCTTGCCTAGTACACATGAGGCCCTGGGTTGGATCACTAACAGGTAATTCAATTCAACTTCATTTGGCTTGAAGAACCGATTCTTCTATTGAAAGACAGAGAACACTTCTATCTTATCAACTTTTTTTTTAAAAAGCTGTGATTCTATACACTAATATATAAATAAGAAAACATGAAGTCTGTTCAGAGGAAAAAATATAAATGAAATGTTAGGTATGTATGTGTAAAAATTGTGTGTATTTGTATGCTTTCATGCATATATTCGAGCATGTGTCTATGTGTGCACATTTGCACACATACCTCTTCCCCCAGGTGCCCTAGAATTGGAGTTACAGGGAATTGGGAGTCACTTGATACAGTGCCGGAACAGAACTTGGATCTTCTGCAAGGACAGCAAATATTCTTAACCACTGAGCCATCTCTCCAGCTCCTAAATTAGTTATATTTAAAGCCATTACAAATCAAATCTTTTCTCATCAGTGTCTTAGAAAAACAAAATTTTTAATTATTCATGGAAGCATTTTGTAATATTGATTCTCACAACCTGTCAACCTACTAATCAAACATGACACCTAATTTTAAAAATTATGTATTGAACTAAGAAGAAAAGGACAGCCTCTTTTTATCCAAACAGCTGGCTCATATGCATTCAATCAAATATATTCTATTAAATAACCTCAAATAATTTGTCAAGCTAAACCTACAATAAGGTTTGGATTATCTGTGAAATGATTAAGTCATTTTGAAAACTCTGTCATTCCAAAAGAGGAAAAAAAAAAAAAAACAAACCCCACATATTCTCATAGACCTCCCACCCCAGATACTCATCACTGAGCACAGCACAATCCAGAAGTGAAGCCTGCCTCGACAGTCTGCTGGTCATTTCCAGGGACAAAATGCAGAGTCAGCATCAACACGTTAAACGAGTGTCAGCTCTAACTCTGCTGCCTGGTGCCCAGAGTCTTCCGCACAGAGAACAGGAACTTCAGTGAATTATAGAAACTGTAAGGAAGGGTTTCATTTGGTTTCTGAAGAAAGGAAACATCATTCTATTTTATATGCATGAATAGCCTTAGCCCTCTCTGCTACAGCAGAGAAATATCAGGTGGGGACTGACACTAGGTGTCTATTTTTGTGGTCAATATCATTCTCAAAAAATGTTCATCTAAAACATACGTAAATCACATCCCCTCTGCTGTCATGCAGGCTTCTTTTTTTCTCTCTTCCTGGTCTTCCTCAACTAAACAACAAAGGGCAACAATGAGGAATAAAAAGGCAAAGCAGGGGCTAAGGGGATCAGTGAGCTCTGAACTCAGTATGAGATCCTCTCAGATCTAAGGCAGAACAGCTAAGCATGGTAGCCATGCCTTTAATCAGTGCTCAGGAGGCAGAGGCAGGCAGCTCTAAGTTGGAGGAAACCAGTCTGGTTTCCATAGTTCCAGGCCAGCCAAAGTTACAAAGAAAACCGTCCTAAAAAAAACAAGGTGGAGGACAACATCAGCTTCTGGCCTACACGCGCGCGAACACACACAGAGAGGGGCGGGAGGAGCGCAAAGGTAAGTTTGTTTCACATGGGACCAGGACCTCACAGGATAAATTATAATGAAGGGTAACACGTGGAAAGGAATTAAGGTAGGTCTTCCTAAGGACTGACACCTTTAATTAGGAAGGCATATTTTCCAGGTTGGTCTTTGCTTGCTATCTGGCAACTTGGTTGTTACACAGTTCCCTACATTCATATAAAACATCCCCTACATGCTAAAAGTAGCTCCTTGTATCTAAGCTGTGACCCATGCCAAACACCATTCCTTTTATGAGTCTGACACAGACCAGACATAAGGTACCCACTTAAGCAGCCCTAGGAAAAACCACTGTGGTGAGGCTCCCTGGTAGGCCACACCACTGCCTGTGTGCTGTCCCAACTCTCCCTACTCCAGGGATGTCGTGGAGAGCTCTAGTAGCAGAGGAACTCTAGAATACCCCGTGGTTTCCTCTGCACTCCATCTAATAAGCAGCACTGTATGCTGAGTCTCACGGTTTATCTAACAGGTAACTCTCCTGACACACACATTAACTTTTCCTGCTCCTCCTGCCATCTCTTTAACACAGTCACAGTAGGGATTTGGTATTGTTTAACAGCTTAACTGACTCAGATCTGAGTTTATATTATACCATTCATTGGTATAGCTATTCCTATTCATGAAGGAGTCACTACAGCCACTAGAAACCACTTTTCTATCAACAGAGAACAGGACATGCTTGTTCCTGGCCACATTTTGGAGTACAGAAATGGCTAGTTCACAGAAAAAGGATACTTGGTGATTTTCACAGACCACTGAAGATTCATTTCATTTGTGATTCTCCACTGTGGAAAGTTCTACAAAGACATTTCACTACAGGCATGGCAGTGGGAATCTCACTTCTCAAATGCTCAGTAAAGTTTTTAAATACACCTCCATTTTGAAGAATATATAAACAATATAGAAAGTCATTTTTAGAATTAACTTATTTGGGATTACAACCCATGCACCTTCTGGCATTAAGAGCTGGGGATGGGTCAACAAAGGAAAACGTTCCTGGTCATCAGGGTAAGCTAAGCAAACAGTCTTCAGAACAGCACAGCAGCAGGAACACTTTCTCTTACTTAGTAACAGTGGAAGCAGATGTTATGTGGTGACATAAGGACCACAGTGACTGCTTCAGAGAGCTTCTTAGCCTGGCCCAAAGGATTCCTCGACTCACTCTGAGATGGACACCAGGGGTGGCAGTACTTTATCAATAAAGGACCCCACTTTCATTTAGAAAAAAATAACAAAAAGTTTCTCTCTCTTCATTTGTCTACTCCAGTTCAGGAAGCAGATATAAGCTACAAAAGCAGGATGGTTAGTAGTAGGAACAAGGCACACAGCTAAGGAACCATAACCTAGGACTGCTTACAAGGCCAAAGGTAAACGTGGTTCTGAGCAGGAAATGGGTAAGATTTTAAGTGGGGGCATATCAGCCACCTTTATGTGTTTGAAGGAAGTTTGCTGGTTTTGTTTTGAGAATCACCTCAGTCAAATCTGCATATGATCTCAAAGGTAATACTAGGACACGTATAATATATAACTATTAGTACCACTAATAATATATAAGTGACATAGGACCTTTAAGTGCAGAACCTGAATGTTCAACATCGCATCCCAAGGGGATGAGAAGTGAGCACTGACGGCGTGGAACTGGATGGACTTAGGAACAAACTAGTCAGAAGTAACAGGACAGAACAGAGAGGCTCACCTATCACAATTAAGGCTTAGATGACTTGTCTGAACCATGCCATTTCCCAAGAGAAGGAACACAGGAGGAAAAGGAGGAATCCTCCTTTGTGTACACTAGGTTTGCGTGAAATGTTTAAGCTCTATAGACGTATTTTAATTCTGACTCCAGAATTTTCTAACCAGTTCAAGAGATAACAGAAATGGATACTCAGAGGCTGTGAGGATGACTGCTTGGGCTTAAGTGTGTATCCACCCTCACCTTCTACAAAGACACATTTAGCAAGATCAGGAGTAACAAGTGCAAAAATAAAGGGGAAAATGTTAATTTGGGAAGAAAATGATGTGTATCTTAAAAATGCAGTTGCTTAATTTAGATATAATTTGAAACCCCATGGTATCACCAAGATAAGATTCCAGCTGTTAGCACACTGAACCTGCAATTTCAAGGATATTTTTAAGGGCCAAGAAATACTGTAATGGAAATTACTGGTGTAGGAGTGCTTATTAGTGGTTGCATTTATGAGTTAGTTGGAGGTTAGAAATTACCATGTGCCAATTAAATTATGAACAGGCACATTAGTGGCGATTCCAGAGAAACTGATGAAAAAAATTTCCCCCACTGTTTTCCCTGTGGTCCCAAACTGTAATAGCATCCTGGCCCCATGACTCAGGAAGCCTAGATTACTACAGTTCTGTGGAGACAGCTTCAGTTCATGGACACTGTAGCCTAAATATCCCACAAATGGTGCCAATACATCGGAGAGCTAAGGCTGGAAACAGCTTAGGGTGAAAATTCCATGATTAAAAAGATGAGGAGGCGTAGTTAAGCATGTACAGAGGACTTGCCTGGCACACAGGAAGCCCTAGGCTCAGTCCTCAGCACCACATAAACCAGTGTGTGTCTAATCCCAGAACTTGGGAGGCTACAGGCCAACCCAGAACACAGGAGACCCTGCCTAAAAATAACAAAATCAGGCACTCATCTTTACTCTTAGCACTCTGGAGACACAGGCACACAAACCAACTTGAGTTCAAGGCCAGGCTGGTCACACAATGAGTTCTAGAATCCAGGCCAACTAGCATTACATAGTGAGACTCTCAAAAAACACAAACAACAACAAAACCCTGAGAAACAAGATGTGAGATGTGAATGCTTGTTCTATGGATGTGGCAGATCATGCGTTTAAACACTCCGGCTTAGAAACTGCAACTACACTATCAATTACTTTCTGGGGTCTCTGTGGGAATGTAAAGTGGCATCCCCAATGTGTACAACAGTTCTGACAGTTCCTCAAAAACCAAACACAGTGCCAAGGTGTCAGTACACAGTCCAGTGTGAGGGCTTATAAGAAGACATGAGTCTTGTGACCTGAGTTTCCTCAAAACATAGAACTGTTCCTGGAATGTATTTTTGTGGTCCTTGGAGGTATAGTGGGAAGGTATGAGTTCACTTCAGCAATTTTTAACCACATGAGGTTTGCTCCTGTGAATGTACACGTACAATCTTAACCCTCAGGGAATAAACTGTCTGATCTCTGAAGAAAGTTGACTATTGCATGAGACTTTAGACATTTTAGGTCCCACTTGCCCAGATTCAGACGGCCAACTACAGTAGTAAATATCAAAGGAGCCTGTAATGCTAGCACTCAGAAGACTGAGGCAAGACAACACCAGTTTCAGGTCAGCCTGGGCTACAAGACAACATTTCAAAAATTAATCAATTAAAATATCAACAGTTACCATATGACCCAGCAATTCTGCTCCTAGGTACATAGCCCGAAGGACTGAAAATATCCACCCAGTGGACAACTGTGTTTATAGTAGGTATCACACAGCCAAATGGTGCATGACACAAATATTAACTGATAAACGAGGAAGGGCTTTGGTAAGTAAAGCACTGGTCACATGAGTGTCGAGACCTAAGTCTGGAGTCCCAGAAGCCACATGTGAAACTGGACTTAATTGTTAACATTTGTGTAACATGTGTAATGCCCGTGCTCCTGTAGTGAGGAGGGAGGTAGAAAACAGGATGATCTCTCACAAAGCAGAGGGTGAAGATACCTGAGCTTGTCCTCTATATCCACACAAGTGCCATGGCACACACATCACACTCAGACATACAGAAATTTTAAAATGATTTATCAGTGCTGATGAATATATTTAAGTCATATAAAATAAAATTTGATACATGCTATGAAACGTGAACTAGCTGGGCTATGGTGATGCACACCTTTAATCCCAGCACTTAGGAGGCAGAGGCAGGAGGATCTGAGTGAGGCCAGCCTGATCTACAGAGTGAGTTCCAGGAAAGTTAGGGCTACACAAAGAAACCCTGGCTCAAAACAAAACAACCAAACCAACAGAACACGTGTGAACTTTGAAAACGTTAAGGAAGGAAGCTAATCATAATAGTTCCTGTATGTATACTTCATTTATATGAAATGTCCACAACAGGCACATTCAGACAGAAACTAGGTTTCTAGCTAGCTTACAAGCATGAGAGTCTCCATTTGAGCCTCCTCACTGAAAAAAAGCTCTTTATGGTAGCCTAGAGCTAAGATTAAAGACTAGGGTAGACTTCTAATAGGTCTGGGGTTTGGGGGGAACTTACA
Source organism: Grammomys surdaster (assembly GCF_004785775.1). Taxonomy (NCBI): domain Eukaryota; kingdom Metazoa; phylum Chordata; class Mammalia; order Rodentia; family Muridae; genus Grammomys; species Grammomys surdaster. Next base: position 1,697,196 of record NW_021604648.1, on the reverse strand, counting down.
AAAACTTCCTGATACTGTGTACCAATAACAAAAAAATAGTGGACAGTAAAACTTGTGTATTATTTTCAATCTAAAAAAATATACTATTAAATGCACAGGTAACAAAGAATATATGAAAGTATGAACAGCCAGGCCTCAATACTACAAAATCTTATTCTAATCTGGGAGATATAGAAATCTATTGTTTTTAACTAAAAACCAAGGAAATCTGATAAGGTCAGTTTTCACACATGTACTAAAAATATTTATCTAAGGCAGTCAAAGCCCAGAGAGGAGCCCCACTTTACAGGGGCAGAAACTGAGTTACAAAAAGATTTGGTAACTGGCCCAAGAATATACAGCTGGTGAGGAGAGGGAGACAGAATTCAAAGCAAGGCTGGCCCCAGATATGTCCTCAACCAGAAGTTGTGTTCTAAGGTCAAGTTGAGAATCCAATATGAGATAGAATCCAAGTAATGAGGTTAAGAAGGTTTGAATAATAATTTACAAAAAAAAAAAAAAGCAAAACAAAATAAACACCATACCGAATTTTAATAGCCCAAACAAATTGGGAAATAGCTATTCTTTATAGCTGCCACACAGAACAAAATGCTCTCCAAGATTTGGGGCAAAAACAACCTAGTGCAGTGAACTAAGTCACTTCAAAATGGAAGATCAGATCTGCAAACTTATTTTTAAAAATCAGGAAGTATGTGCTGCTTTGTTCTTAAAGTTGGTTTCAGAGGAACAGACACTACACCAGTGTAGAGAGCAAGAAGCACATTCATAAAACCAGGTTGCACTTCTTCACAGCAGGTACAGAACTAACACCCTACTCTGGGCCCCAAAGGCAGGAAGAAAAAGAGAAAACTAAAAGTCAAGAGGTTCTACTAAAGGCAGCATCCTCATGTGAACATCCGATGTCCTCATTCCGGACCCACCTGTCACTCAGGACAAGTCCCCATACTCTCCACCTCATCTGTTGTTTGAGACACTTCAAAGCAGCATCCTCTACAGCTCTTCCTAAGACTGGGCTGACATTTTTTTCTCAGCTAAATTCAGGGCTGTAAGCACTCACTCTACGACAATCGGTATAGAGAAACCCTCACAGGAAACAGGAAACACACAGACGGGCAGGGCACAGGCACTACCAGGTGCACCAGATGCGAGAGGGAACAATTCAACGGTAGCAGAAAGGAAGTTGTCCAGGAAAACGGACTTTAAACAGCTCTTGACTATTTCACTCTTGTCTTTCATTTCTTGGTTGAATGTGAGGGTGGGGAGGTTTGGTGGAGCATGCCTGTAATCGTACATTAGGCAGGCTGAAGCAGAAAGACCCTTGGTTTGAAGACCAACCTGAATTACACAGTAAGGCCCTGTATCAACAAAACAAAATGAAGAATCTTCCAAATGTTCCTCTGTGAGAACATTTTACCTTTCTTGTAGTAAAGAAATACAAGTTCAGTAATGAACAATCATCCAGGGCTTTTAGTATGCAACACTAGAACTCAAACTTACTCTTCTAAGAAATCTTATATACTAGTGTATAGCCTTATTGTGTCTAGTTCCATGAACTATGTAAATATCCTTCCTCAAGACCCTTTACATAGTCTTAAAGGCCTTTACATCCCACTCCTAAGAAACCCTTCTCCAGTCTACCCCTACCTTTCACTAAGTTTACTAAGAGATCCTTCTAGTAAGCCTACTAAGAAATCTTAAGCACTCGCATATTCTGTGTATCTTTTCCTCAAAGACTTGAGGACCAGAGAGATGGCTCAAGGGATAAAGAGAGATACTTACTATCAAGGCTTACAACCCAAGTTTGGTCCCTGGATCCTGCACAAAGCCAGTTTCAGGCCAGCTTAGCTACTCTGCAAAACACTGTCTCAAATCTGACTCTAAGGATCCTCAAAAAGACAAAAAGAACAGGGGATGTGGGTCAGTGGTGGAGCACTGCCTACCATGTAGGAGCTATGTAAATCCTGGATTCGAACCCCTCACTGTGATCAGGTGTTCATTTCTTAAGCCCTAGCCATCTGTTTGGCAAGAGGAGTAAGAAAGCATTTCGATTAAAATGTTTCAAGAAAAATGGTTTACTATATTAAAGCACCATGTGTCACCCTCATCACATTAGTTGGGAATGACAACACTGGAAAGGGACCAGAAGGTATACAGGTCTAAACGCCTCATTCTTCAGATGAGTAACAGAGATGAGGAGAACAGGTACATTTTAGGACACAGAGCTAGAGGCAGAACTAATTTTAGGCCTGTTTTTCAGGCAACTGTTTCTTCCAGGTTGCTGTGCAAGGGGCAATAAGGTTCATCCAATAGCAGCTTTCCTCCTCTGCCTCTTTCCTTTACACCCTTACGGATAAGGATGTGAAATTTTTTTAATAATTGTGCAGGCAGAATGGAAAACAGCCAACTGGTGCAAACAGCAAAGGACTCACAGGGGAAGAAGAGAGACAGAAAAGCAAGGAAAAAGAATCTTAAGGCTTCCTATCAGCCTAGCAAGGGAAGTCGACATACGAATACTTCATTATTTGACATATCATGGGGGGGGGGGGGGAACGCCTAAAAACTTTGGTAACAGGCCAAGGAACTCTTTGGGCTCAGTAGCAACACTGGAGGATGATGGTGGAAGGGTCTGGAGAATACCGACTTAGAGAAAATTCTTTCAATTTCTTTAGGAGTTCAGTTTTCCACGTTGGTGAAATGGGAATTTTCAAGAGTGGCCCTAGGAGGGCACAATAGAAACATGATCATTATGGTGAAATATTGCTATAATTACGAGAAGCTGCGGTGGCGGTTAGGAACAAGCAACACTTGAGAAAAGAGATGACTAAAGAAAAGGATTGTTTTCCAACGTGTAGAGAGGGCAGGTTACAAGCGTGCGTTGGTGTGCTACAGAGGAGCGCTCAAAAAGCCGCAGAAAATAAGGGGGGCGGGGATGGGAAGGTGGGCTCACCACCTCCTGAGCATCCCCCGGGCTCTAGACTGTCCCCAGGACTGAGCTCCTCACCTTTTCCAACAAACCACTACGGCTGCTGCTTGTCCCGCAGCTGGGGCCGCCGCCAGCCCCACTACTGCCTCCGCCACCGCCGCTTCTCCCGCCTTGCGACGCCGCCGCCGCCATCTTGTCTCCCTCCGTGTCTCCCTCCCATACGACTTGTCCGAAGTCGATTGGCTGAAGCCGCTCATGTGATGCTCAACCCAGAGCCCATCGGGATCCGTAGTTTAGTGTGCTGACGAGGCCTGAAAGTGGCCGCGGGGCTTGACGGGACTTGTAGTTAGAATCTGCCGTCGCCGGTTGCCGCCTACGTTGCTACCCACATCGTCGCGGTTACTAAGGAGTGGGTGGGGAAGGCTGTGGCAAGCGCCACCGTGGAGCGACTCCGAGATTCCCGTGAGGCTCGCAGGCGTGCACTCCGCCTGACAGGGACATCGCCTCCGCGGGTTCTTCGGAGGCGGAAACGACGCCGAAGGCAGGTGTGGCTGGAAACTTGAGTTTGCTTGAGTTATGAGTCTTTCCAGCCCCAGATGTTGTGTCCTAAGAAGGGAGGTAGAGCCTGCTCTTCATCCTTTTCTATCCCTGATGGTAGAACATTAACTCGATTATTCTCTCTGACGTGACGATCATCTTAGCAGTTAGCAATGTTTCCTGTGGAACTGCCATTTATTGAATGCCTACTGTGTGCCAGGCAGTGCCCTACATGCACTTACATCCACCCATTCTCTGTCAGTCTCAGGATAATGCTGTTTAGACAAGAAAAGAATTTACCAGAAGCCAGAGAGCATGGGTCAGAACACACTTGAAGCCAACTTTTTAGTTTTTTAACTTACAAGCATGTTTCCAGTTTGGCAGTGTGATTTTTATAAATATTGAGAAAAAATATTGAGCACCAATAAAACTTGACATTGAAACTAAGGCATATAAGGAAAACAAATCTGGTTGCTAATATAGAGGCCTGAAATTACAACATAGTAATACCACTTTATGCCATTTTACATTGCATTATTTAGTTTTTTATACCTATATATTTTCCATATGTATACAGATGATCGGCCAGATACTGAATTCACTAGACATCTTGTTTTATTTTTCTGAGACAAGGTCTCCCTGTAAGGTCTGGCTGGTCTGAAACTCACTGTGTGGACAGATTGGCTTCAAACTCAGAAATCCTGCCTCTGCCTCCTTAGTGCTGGAACCAAAGATGTACACTACCATGCCCAGCCTCTGAATTGCTTAGCATGTCCTCAGTCCTGTTCTAGACACTTAGAAATGCCTCTGAATGAAAAAGACAAAATGTTCTTGGCAAAGTTATGTTCTCGTGATCACTAAAGACTAGCAGATTAGATTTCATCTTCTATTAAGTAATTCCTGGCCACTCCAATTGTAAGGGTTCAAAAATTGCTGAAGGAAGACCTCACACTCAGATAGTATTCAAAACCAAAGAGCGTTTATTCTGCAGAAACAACCAGAATGCAGAGGTCAACCATTCTTTGAAATGGTGACCCCAGATAAACACATGCAGGCCTTCTTATAGGGTGCTGAGGGAACTCTCTAGAAGGATTAGATAATCTAAAATTTCATTGATGGGTTCTAGGGGCTCACAGATGATCAGTGGTCTACATTCCTATGTCATGAGCATTCAACCATGTGATGAAATAGGGCTGTCCAGTCAGATGGCCCATTCTAAGATAAAATATTTGTTCTGGATTTTATAGTCTGTTCCTAGAGCTGGTCCCTTATGACCTAGTTCCTGGGACTTATGGTCTATTCCAGAAGCTGATGTCTTATGGCCTTTTTTGAAATCAGGCCTGGTCCTCAAAATGGAGAGAAATGAGGGTTCTTAAATGGCGACAAGTGGGGTTTCTGTTGTCCTTTCACAGTTGAGTGTCTCATAATTTTTGGTTGTTGCCACTTCTCCCTCGTGTCACTCCTCTGTCTCTTAGCACCCTGCTTTAGTGGTACAGCTCTGTGAAACTTCCCTTGGTCCTTGCTTTTGACTTCCTTGCAGACAAAACAAAGTACCCCTGAAGCATTTTGTTTATGCCTCTGTTTAGTTGAGGTAGCATTTATAAAGAGTCATCTTTCTGTAGGCCATGTCCTGTTTGAGGTCCCAGAGTTGAAGAGAGGTTACTAGGACGTAGGCTTGCCCTTGGAAGGCCTCAGCCTGAGGTGGGTGTGGTGGAGAACAGTCAGAAAAGCAGGTCATTCTGATACATTGTAATAGAGTACCTCTGTTAAGAAATAGGCCCGAGGACTAGAGAGATGGCTCAGCAGTTAAGAAAGAGCCCTTGGTATTTCTGCAGAGGATTCCAGTTCCGTTCCCAGCATCCATGTGAAGGCTCACAACCACCTATAATTTCAGTTCCAAGGGATCCGGTGCCCTGTGTTGTCTTCTATGGGTATAGGATACACATGCAAAACATGTGGGCAAAACACATAAAATAAAATCAAATTTTATAAAGAAAGGAAGTGGGCCTGAGATAGCAGCAGAGGGTCAATCTAGGTGGGATGGAGGTACAGAAAAATTACCTACATAAATCAAGATAATGACAAAGGAACAGAGTATGCAAATGGTTGCCAATCAGGAGCATCAGTGCCCGTGTGGGTCAGATGTGGGGGTGATGCAGGCACTCAGTTGTAGGAAAGAGACAAATAAACAGACAATACATGTGTGTTGGAGCTAGGAAGTACTAAAGTGAGCTTGATGTTAGCTTTCACGTTTGAGATAGAGTCCAGAGGTAGCTGAAGTTAACTCTCGAATCTGGACCTTGGACTTTCATTTTCTACCATGAAGATAAGTTCATGCTTCTACTGGGGCTATATTCTAGAAAAATGTAACTAGGAACTATGTCCGCTCTGGGCCCTTTGGTCGTACACTCATTCCTTCTTACCTATTATTCCTCATGCTGAATTGGGATTTCTGTAGTTCCTTATATCCTGGGTAATAACTGAGCTGGATTTATTCTTTGTGTTAAATGCATAGCATTTATTTTTCCCAGACTGGGTCTTACCTTTCGACTTTGTCTCTTCCAATTCTGTTCTGCAGAAATGTATTTCGTTGAAATGATGTCATAGATGGCCCCTTCCTCGACCATTGGTCCTTTTTGTAGCCTGCTTAAACAGTGCAACTGCACTGAGCAAGAGCACAGTGTAGCTCTTGTAAAGCTATGCCCATGTCTTTGTTTCTGTGCCTTATAGGTGTGCGTATGTGTGATACTCAGGATCAAAACCAGGGCCTTGAGTATGCTACCTGCATCCCAGCCCCTTTCTCTTCATTGCTACCCTATATTTTTCTTGAAATTGTTTTCCTTCTCTTATGCCCTCTGCACACGCCCTGACCCTTTATACAAGACACAGTTTGGAGCAGAAGGCTCCATGGATCCAAAACATAGGATACAGTTACTAAGGTTCAAGAGTTCTTAACAACAGGTTAAAAAGAATTACATTATCTCTTTTACAGATAAAGAGACAGGTAAAGAAACAGAAGCAAAAGGAAGGCAAAGAATCATTCCCGAGGTCAAAGATCAAGTAAGTACCAAATAGACTTTGCGACTAGGCCCCAGTATCCTGGTGAGCTGCTAGGGCCTTCTCCAGCAGCTCCGATTTCTAGAATTTTCCTGACAGTGATTTACGCAGGCGCTCCCTGTCTAGCTGTCTGTGACCTGATAGACCGATTTCCAGAGAAGTATCCTGAAAAATGAATCAACTGTATTTTGTACCTGGTCACCTGCCTTTTTTTTTTTTTTTTTTTTTTTTTTAGAGAATTCTAGGCTCAGTGTTAGGTGTCAGGGTGTTCTAGTTTGGCTCTCTATTGCTGTGATAAAAACACTGACAATAACCAACTTGGGGAGAAAGGGGTTTACTTGTCTTGTCTTACAGATCCTGATCATAGTTTATCAGCCAGGAAAGCCTCAGCAGGAAGTAAACAGGTCAGGAACTGAAGCAGAGACCACAGAGGGATGCCTGCTTAGCTTGCTTTCTCCCGAAACCCAGGATGCCTCCCGACTGAGACCTGGGTCCTCCCCACATTAGTCACTAATCAAAAACAATATGCCACAGGCTTGCCCACAGGCCAGTCTGATAGAGGCATTTTCTCAGTTGATATTCATACTTCCTAGATGACACTAACCCGAGTTCATGTCCGTTGACAAAAACAAACAAACTAATCAGGAAGTGTGTTTCTACAGATGAGGTAATCATAGGCCCTGAGACAGATGGGAGTCTGCTGAGGGAACAAGGTAATAATAAAGTAGCACATGTGATCTGGAGGTACGGGGTGTCAGAGGACAACCTGAGAAAAGCCTCCAACCCTTTAGAGGGAGGAGCTTAGGGATCAGAACACACGTAGGCTCCTCACAAGACCAGAGGAGGGCCCAGCCTTTACTTACTCATCCAATGTTATGTGCTGGATGCTGTGTTAGGATAAACAGACAATTAACTATGTAACATGCCCTTTCCCTTGAGGGAAATTAGATCAGATTTACGCACATCCTTTGGTCCCAGGGGTACCATGGTGTCCATCATGTTCACGCATGTCTATTAGGTGCTTCTTATTCGCTAGACACCCCCCCCGGGGGGGGGGGAGAAGAGAGGCAATGAATTGGGCATGTTTCAAACCCAGAGGTTCCTGGTCCCTTGGGGGAGCTTGTTCACGGTTGGTGCTTATCTTGTGAGGTCGGAAGTGCTTGAGTCATAAAGGAGAAAATTACGAAGTGAAATAAATAAGCTCAGGGTCTAGCAAAAGCACAATTGTTTCTCACTAGAGAGTTCGGTAAAGGCTGTGAGAGGGGTAGCATGTGCTCCGGTGTAGAGATGGTCTTTCTCCACACGCTCTATCCGTGGCTTCTGGTCCTTCTCACCGCAGCTCTTCGAGGCACAGACTTTTTTAGGCTCGTTTTCTGTGTGGGAAAACAGGTTCAGAGATATAAAGTGACTGGACCAAGACCATGCAGCTTTGTAGCAGAAGCTAGAGCCAAACTTGAGTTCCTTGTTCAGAAACTGCCCACTTCTTTCTGCCTCAGGTTTGTCACTTCAAGGAAACCTTTTCCCAGGATGCCCTGATCCCTGCTTCCTCACTGCCCCTATCATTTATGGATTCTTCCTACACTCTTGATACCAAAGTCTCACAGTCTTCATGTAACTCCTTTCCCTCAGCCAGCGGGGTCGGAAAGTCTCACATTATCTGAAGCTGCCCCAAAGCAGGTTTTTGATAACTAAAGTCTGTTAAGGAAAAATCTCCAGGTTTCACAATTTAAGAGACTTAGATCTCTGAGAGGCCAGTCTGCAACTGAATTTTAATGGATGGGACCAACCAGGTGGACAGAGTCAGAAAGGATGTGTTATGGGGAAGCAACACTGATCACTAAGTACAAAGGACAAAGCTGGAAACACTGTTTACCATATACCCTCTTAAGCTAAATGGACAGGAGTGGCTAGGCCGGGAAGAGAAGGGAGAGACGCCAAGGACCTCGGAGAACAGGTTTCAAGAACAGGATGGTGGGCCTTGGATTTAGTGGCAGAGCACCTGCCCAGTGTGTCTGAAGCCCTGGGTTTCATCTCCAGCAAAGCAAAACATTTGTTTAGCTAAACAAACAAAACCAACTAGGGCCTATGACTTTTCAGTGAGAATCCAATCAGGGGTTGTGGTGGCAGTCTAGGTGGGATACAGTCCAAGGATGAACAAAGGCAGTGAAGAAGGGTAGACTGCTAGACCAATGTGAGTGGAAATCTTACCACAGCATAGGATAAAAGCATAGGATAAAAAGGAAGGCCCGGATCCAGGAAAGGGTCCAGGTCTCATTGGATAGTCCCCTGCTGTGCATTTCCAGGCAACAGCTTGTTGTTGGATTTGCAAAGCTAAGTAATAGTAGTATTCTGGTAGTTTTTTGTTTGTTTTTGAATAGAATTTCTTACTTTGACCTCTGAAAGTCAAAGGATTTTCATCACAGAAAGCCAACAGTAGCCTGAGAATTGACTCTCTTCCCAGATACGTTTGGTTTGGCCTGCACATTGTTTCATAATGATACATGAGTTGCTCATGCTTAAGTAATCAGATTCCACACAAAAAAGCAGACTTCTCTGGGGGGGGGGGGGAGGAAGGAGCTGAGGGGGAGGTGGCAGTGTTGATTGACTCAGATCTCTGTTTGGCAGCCACTAGGGAGGGCTGAATAGGAGCTGCTCCTGCGGGCACACACACATACAAACCCCATGCTTCCCTCCTGTCGAGGGTGTTAGCATTCTGTCTAAACTCCACCCCCACAGTTACCTGGCAACATCCAGGTAGGCCTGGCCCACTATGAAAGGGGCTGCTTGAGCCCTCCTCCCTCTCTTGCTCTCTTGATCCCTCTGTTCCCGCATCCCTTTCTCCTTCCTTTCCCCTCTCTCCACGTGCCTATAGCCAGCCTCTACTCCTTTACTCCTCTCCTCTCGTCTTCTCTCCCCCCCACCCCCCACCCCCCGCCTCTACTACCCTCCTGGCTCTCCTCCCCATGCCCTGAATAAACTATTCTCTGCTATACCGGTGTGTGGCTGGCCCCTCAGAGGGAAGGGATGACTCAGCATGGGACCGCTGAGACATCCCCTTCCCCCATACCTCTCTACACCTCCACAGAACATATTCTCTTTATCTCTTTACCTTTTTATAAACACAACAGCCTGCATCTAGTTTTCTTTACTCTCTCCCATAGCTTGCCCAACTCCTGTAAAGGCCTGTATTTGCACACTTAGCTACTTCTGTAAGCTTATGCAAGTCTGACACCAGACAATGACAAATAGATACAGATGATAAATATGAGGGGTTTAGTGGTGCTGGGACTAAGCGTAAGCTCTTGCACATGCCAGGCCTCTCCTGCCCTCAGCTCTGCCTCATCTTTCCTGAACTCTGCAAGCTCTTTAGCTTCCTGATTCCTGGGTGACAGGTGATAAATTCAACTGTGATTAGGGGTAGCAACTCCCCCGAGGAATTATTCTGAAGACAGTAACAATTTGATTAAAAAAAAAAAAGTCCAAGTCAAATCAAACCCTGGAGGCAGAACCATATCTACTTCCCAATTTCTGTCTGTATACATGTATGTACATACATGTACAACCAACAGGAAGTGAAAGGTTATTTCCTTTGTGTTCTTTTTTATTCCTTAGGTTGTTCAGAAATGGGCCAGTCAGGATATGCAAAATGTCTTCCCTATTGTAGCTGACCCTGAGAGAGCCTTTCTTCCCTGTCCCTCCTTCTCCTCAGTGGAGGAACCCCTCCCCTAGGCTCCAACTACCCCTCCTCCTGATTGCTCCCAGATGGGGTCAAGACCACACATCTTTCTCCTTCTCTCCTCCTCAGATCTGCTCCTTCCTCTTGGTGGCAGGCATATAGCCAAGCCCTTCTCATCCTGTCAGCAGTGGTTCTCATAGAAGATTATCAGTGTGCTAGCCAGGTGCTGTTTACTCTCCTAGACCCAGTCCCAAGCATTTTCTCATTAGATCATCAAAACAGTTCCACAGAAGAGGTCCACTTACTATCTACATTTCATTAGAGGGAGAGACTGAGGCAGTGTGGTGAAATGTTAAATAATTTAAGTGTCCAAGGCTGCACAGTAAGTATCTTACCAGCATTTGATCCATGCTCTGTATGTAGTGACTGCCCTCCAGGGCTGGGACTAGTAGAAAGCATTGGTTGCCTTTTGCTCCCTTTTGTGAGCCAGGGAGTGCATCCCCAGACATTCCCTACACCCCACACCCCCAAACCCTGCCCTGCTGCCTCCTTTCTCTTGACCTCTCCTGCTTGTCTCTCTCCCTTTCACAGCACAGGTCTTTGGAAAACATGTTTGCGGTTCCCTTGCTTGGGTTGCTCTGCCTCCCTCTCCCCACTCTGCAGCACATCGGTATTTAGTTCTCCCCTTCCCTGGAAGCCGACTGTTGTTTCCTCATGGCCTGTGTTAGCAGTTAACCTTAGCTGGCTTCCCAGCTCTTCCTCTCGGGTGTTTTCTCTTTATCCTGGCTTAGTTCCTGTGTTAATGTAGCTCACACTGGCTTGGCACAGCATTCCCTACTTGCCGTATCCATTGCCAGTCTCATTCATTGGCACCAATTTTGTCAGGACTTCTTTTTCAAGTACAGCTCTGGTCATGACTTATACAAAGCTCAGACGTTGACTTTATCTTCCAGTTACCTACAGTTTGAAACCACAGCCATCCCCGCCCTGAACCCCACCCCTCATAGCAAATACCCTTCAGGAGCAGGCACTATCTTCCTGTCCTGCTTCGCTGGCAAAGAATCCCAGATGCATACCCTTCTGGTCCTGAGACTGACAGCTTCGTCTTGAGCACCGCAATGCCCTCAGTTCTTTGGCTCTTCCTTTTTGGACCATTTATTCTTCTCTCCATCAGTAAATTCAGTTTACCCCTCAAATTGAATTTATCCAGTCAAAACTTGGTTTGAGCATCACTTTTCCTAAAATGTGAGCCCCATTTCTCTGAACTCTGTTAAAACAAAGACAACTGTTCTTCACATGTGATCTGCTCACTCCCCTGGGAAGGTAGGATTGCCCCCCCCCCCCCACTTTACAGACAAGGACTTTGAGACTCGGTGGAGCAGAGGAACTTCCTTATCACACAGCAAGGCAAGGATTCAAACCAGGTCTTTCTGAGCTTAATCTAGTATTCTGCTGAATTAGGACTGGTCTGAACTGGAAAGCCCAGGCCCCGCCTCCCTGATCTGCTCACAGCAGCCCCGTTTCTGAAGCAGAGCCTCTTGGTCCTTAGATTTAGGATGCTCAGGACACACTGGTCTTGGTAGGCTCACAAATGGCACTGGGTGAAGGGTTCCCCTGCACCATTTTACTCTTCTGACTCCCCACTGCCCTGTATCCTTCAGGGAGATGGTGTCTTCAGGAATGTACAAAATGGATAATGGCAAGCCTTGCCTCAACAACTGCTTTCCAGCCAAAAGTCTCCTTCGGTTGCCGGACGAAGGTGAGGTGACATCTCTGTTGCTGCCTCTTCTCTACACCCAGCTCCTGCCTTGCGCCATTTTTCCTCGTTTTCTCCTTGCCACTCAGGCCCTTCCCCTCCCACCCCTCTTTATGCAGCAGCCTCATAGGCTTTCTGTAGTGTGCATTTAACCGCAGTGGCTCTGCTCAGACCGTGGCCTCCCATTGCTGACACCTGTAGAGGCCCATCATGTCGGTCGCAACCTAACCCACCCTTACTCTCTGCCACAACCCCTTTCCTTCATTGATGCTTCTCTCCCAGGATGCTCTTTTCACACAGCGTTTGGATTTGTCCCGAGTGTTCCAGCCTTCCTTCCAGTTAGCCAGAGTCTTCCATCCACAAAGCCCTATCCTTCTCCCACAGTTTTCAAAGACCGTCTTATGACCTGAATCTGCTGTGTACCTTTCTTCCTTTCCTCTTATTAGATGAGCAATCATGCTCTGTTCCACTCCTGAATGAAGTTGCTAATGCTTCTGTTATTTTTCAAATATCCATCTAGTTACTTCCCCTTCCCCCTGGGCAGGGACTTTTACAGTGAACACAGCCCTAGAGGTGGAACACTGTCTAGAAGTCAGGTAGCTCTGTTGCTTCAGATGAGTAGGTCAAGAGAAAAGCCCACCTTCTTTAACCCCTGGTTTTGTGACTTGTTGCCCTCTCTATTATTAAGTATCCCCTTATCATCAGTAAGGGGATTGACTAGTCAATGCCTAAAGCATGAGTAATGCAAACCATATATGCATATAAACCATATATATGTATACACACACACACACACACACATATATACACACTGCATCATTCCATACATATAGACCTGATAAGGTTTAATTCATAAACTAGGAATAGTATGAGATTAACTTAGAGTTAAAACTGTTCTAGTCAGCTGATAGTAAATGGAATAATTGTATCAGTTTGCTATAATGAATCAGTTATGTAACTTTCTAATCCTGCCTCAGGTCATTGGCCAATCAGCCCTTTATTGACAGGCAAATGCTTTCATACAGTACACAAGAGATTATCTCTACAAAGTTGTTTTAAATTCTTTTTTTATTTCTGGAATTTTCCACTTATTATTTTTAGGTCATAGTTGAATACTAGCAACTGAAAACCTTGGAAAAGGGGACCACAGAATATATAGGATATTGATAGATTCTTCTCTAGTTTATTCTCTAATTTGTTGAGGTGTGTAGTAACTAGGGATCAATTGTAGGGCCTCCCACATGACAGGCCAGGATTTTACCACTAAGCTACATCTCAGCCCTGTTCTTCCTGTTTCTCCAAAGGGATTTCAGTTTGCACTTAGGCATTGTTTCTGGCCACCTACTTACTTGAATCCTGTGAGGAAACAATGTGGATTTATGCTTTCTCTCCCTCTCTCCCTTCTTCCCTCTTTTCCTCCCTCCCTCAAACTCTCTCCACACACAGAAGAAAAAGACAGAGACAGATAGACAGACAGACAGAGAGACAGAGGTGGGAGGGAGGAGCTTATCTGCCTGTGTTGGTATGCATACTCGCTAAGAGCAAGGAGGTGTGGACTTAGTGAAGAATGTACTTGCTACCTGGATCTTGGTTTCTAAATACCATTCTCCAAAGAGAGGAGTAAGAGATCCTCAGAAAAATAGATGTTCACAGGTCTGAGGTAAGGAAAAAAGAATTCAGGTTGGACTTTAAACATCTTATGGTACCAGAAAGCAAAGAAGTGCTCAGAGCATCATAGAGGGCAGGTTGAAAGGACACAGGAGTCAGACAACAGAGCCACATCTGGGAAATAAATAATGGTTGGATAAATATTCATGAGCCCATAATGATATAAATAAACATTTAAGCCAGTAAATAAGTGAGAGAGAAGAAGCATCTTTTTCTTATGGTAAAACTCTGATTAATCAGTACAGAAGACATGAGGGAAATATAAAATCACTATTCAAATATCACAGTAATTTTTTTACAGCTAAAACTCACTTTTGGGTAATATGTCAGTCAGGATTCTTTAAAGAAATAAGGCTAGTAGGAGATAAGTAGATGGATGAATGGATAGATGATAGATGATAGATAGATAGATAGATGATAGATAGATAAAGCAAGCAGGTGGGTAACATAGGAATTGACTCATGTGATGGGAGAGAGGCTTCGGTGACTCCTGGGGAGAGCTAATCTAAAGTAGATATTTGTTTTGTTTCCTGATAGTAAGAATGAAACACCATGCTTTGCATAAGTTGACTAAGTTCTACCACTGAGCTACATCCCAGCACATTTTTTTTTTTTTTGAAACTGAAGTCTCTAGGTAGCCCTGGCTGTCCTAGAACTCACTATGTAGACAAGCTGACCTTGAATTTACAGAGATTCACCTGCCTCTGACTCTGGAGTGCTGGGATTAACTATGTACACCCCACTGTAGTCTTGAAGCGGAACTTCTGTTTTCTCTAGGAAATCTCATGTTTTGCCTCTTAATCTTCACCTGATGGAGTGAGGTAGAGTCACCTACATTATCAAGTACTTCTCTCACTAACACCACCTTACTAATTAAAACTACAAAATGCTGTCACAGCAATACAGTGTTTGAACAGTTGCATATGATAACCCAGAAAGGCTGACACACAGCAATTTGGGATGCAGAAAAAAAAATTGGGTAGAAGTATGAGAAATGAGACATTTGAACAACTTTCTAGTTATAGTTATCAGTAACAAAGGTAAAAAATAAATAGCTTTCAGTATCGAAATCAGGAAGACCCAACTCTGAATGAAAGTGATCAAAGTTAGCACTGTGGGGCTGGGCAGTGCCTCGGTAAGGAAGAACACTTGCAGCAAGCAAGAGGACCCATCTGCAGCACCCATGTAAAAGTTGAGCATGGCCATATACGCCCGTCACTCCAGAATTTGGGACAAAGACAGGAAGATTTCTGGGGTTTTGCTGACTGGCCAGCATAGCTGAAGTGGTGAGCTTCCAGTTCAACAAGAAACTCTGCTTCAAGGGAGCAAGGTAGAGAGTAACAGAGATACTTTACATGTTCCTCTGGCTTTCACATGCGCAGCTGCACACGTATGTGCACATGCGCTCATACATCATGCATATATATGTCTATGTATATACATACCACACACATAGAACAAACACTAGCATCAATGTGTTGTATTATAGTACATTTCTATGACCCCAGCACTCAGGAGGCTGGGGCAGGAAACTTGTAAGTTTGAAGTCAGCCTGGACTGTATGGTGAGAACCTGTCTCAAAAACAAGGTATCACCACCAGAAATAACGCATAGCGAGTTTTCTGATATGAGGCACAAGGCAAGGCACAGTTTGCTTTTGTGGTAGCTTGCCAAGTTCAAAGCCTCAGTCTAATCCTGGGAAAGCTTTAGACAAGTTCACACAGGTGGATATCTTACTTTGGATATTTTAATATTTAACTGACAAGCACTCTTCACAAGTGTCAAGCCTGCAGGAGGAGAGAGTGGGATGGAGCGCCGCCTCTCCAGTTGGAGCAGACTAAGAAGCCATGCCAGCTGAATGTGACATGAGATCCTGGCTTAGATCCTGGGACAAGGGGAGGACATTAGTCAGGAAATTGGCAGATTTCAAAGAAGGGCTGACATCAATCAGTAGCTGATGTTGCATCAGTGCTAACTGCTTGGGTTCAGTAATTTCGTGGCTGTTACAAAGGCAAGAACAGAACATTAGGGGAGCTGGGTGAAGGCTATGTGGCAATTTGACTGTTTTTGCAACTTTTCTAGAAGTCTAAAATTATCTCAAGATGAAAAATCATAAAGCAAAACAGAACAATCCTTCCTTGATCTTTCTGCTAAAAGCTGTAGCATCCCTGTGCTTCGTCTGCTTCAGCGCGTTCCATGGGCTGCCTCTCCTGACCTTTCTAGCTTCCTCCCATTGATCTCCTGCCACATCTGGGCCTTTCCTCTTGGCCACTTTGTGTTTTCACACCAACTCAGACTGTTACCTTCAGGAGTCAGGGCTATGCAGGGTGAGTCAAGGAGTACCGAAACCTTTGCCCAGGTGGGGCAGCCTTTGCTGGCGGGGTACCAGACTACCTAGCCAGAGCAGAAGTGGGAAATGCCTCACATGAGACCAGAGCAGGCAGGACTGGCAACAGTGGTTGAGTGTGGAGCCAAGCCCTGGCAGGCAGGGCTAGGAGCTGCTGCCTGCCAGAGCCCGTGGCTCTATCCTGGGCCCCACAGCTATTCTGTCGTTTGTCATCCAGCCCTTCATATATCTGGGCATCTATTGTTCTTCCCTCCACCTAGACTGCCTTAGTTCCAATCCTCAACAATGGAATTCCTTCAGCTTAGTAGAGCTATCTCATGCTGGAAGGTTCACTGGACTTCCACACTAGCTCAGATATTATTGAACTGTTAGGGGTCAGGGCTTCTGTCATGTTCATTGCCATGACCCCAGCTCTCAGCACAAAGTAGATGTTCACAAACATCTAAGCAGATGATGACGTGGGCTCACTAAGTCATTCGTTTAGCAGTGGTCACAGTGGTGAGTTCTGTTCAGGCCATGCAGCTAAGAAGATGAGTTAGTTAGACAAGGCCCCTGCTGTTAAAGAGTTTCTATTCCAGAGGGGAGGGAATGTGGGCCACAAATGAATACATAAATAATATAAAGATTACAGTTAATACATGGGTAGATTAATTGCTAATGTGGAAGATGACAGATTATAGAATGTCATCATGATTTTTAAATGGACTTACTATGAATGTTATAATCTTGTTTTTAATTTTAAGATAGGGTTCCATGTAACCCAAGCTGGCCTCAAACTTGCTGTGTAGCCAAAGATGACCTTGGGTCCTCCTAGTTCCACTCTGAGTATTGAGATTACAGGTGTACTCCACTATAACAAGTTTTATAAAGTGGGTGGGGGTGTGAACTGAGGTTTCATGTATGCTAGGCAAATGCTTGGCCAACAGAGTTAATCCCTGGGCGTCATGTCATTCTTCATCCTGACGTATGGAATTGAGGTCACAGAGTCCTTACCTAGGAGATGATCAGTGGTAGAGTAGGTGCCTAGCATTGAGAGAATAATCCTCTGTGCTGACAGGGATCAGGGAGGACAGAAGATAACAGAAAGAATCTGATTCTGTCTCTTAAACAGTAGCCTTGGGAGGCACACATTTGGAGATAAGGAAGGAGTTGGGCAGCCGTCCCACCCTTCTCATCCTAAGCCGTTTCATCCGTAGCATAGCCCTCACTGAGCTTAGAGGCTCTTAGAGACGTGTGCACAGACACGCTTCAGCAGTAGTGAGTGCTTGGTAGTGCCAGCACTCAGGAACTATTGGGGTTTGGGCATTAGGGATAAATATTCTGTATTCGTACCCTTGGCTTCAGAGGAATTTGGCCCTACTCACTGTCCCAATCTTCCCGACAGGCCGGGGACACTGGATAGTGGCTCGGAAAGGCAGCATGAAGAAAGGGGTAGCTAAGGCATCCACCGATGGTCAGGAAAACCAGAAGAAGGTTTCTTTCGACACTGGGTTGAAGAAAATATCTCGGCGAGATAGCCAGGCAGACATTCTTGGACACATCTTGGACCGGTCTTTTCTGGTGAGAGTAAATGCATCCCTGAATGGCTGACAGCATTATTGAAGGGAAGGGGAAAGGAGGAACGAGGATTTCCCTGCTTTGTCTGTCTAGGGGCAAGGACTGGTCTTGCCCAGGTACCATTACTCCTACCTGACTTCAAGCCATGAGAGTGATGGTGGCAAATTCATTGTGGCTGATGATGAAATAGCCCTGGAAATGTCCTTTAACACGTGAAACTTTTACACACACCCTGCGAGACAGGCCTAGGATTGCCATCCTTACTCTATTGTTGCCACTGGTAGACATGGAAAAGAGGACCCACATATGGCCAGTGAATGGCCAGACCAGGATTAAAACCCAGATCTACTGACTCTAAAACCTGTACCTTTATATTATTATGTAAAATGGCCAGACAGGGTGGCACATACCCTTAATTTCTGTACTCTGGGAGGCAGAGGCACTGGATCTCTGTGAACCTACTTAGTGAGACTCTGGCTGTAAGAGAAAAGAAAGACATTTTACAAAGTGAAAAGTCTTATGTCAGTTGGAAAGGCAAAAGTGTCTCAGAAATCAAAGGTAGACTGAGGGTCCTGAGCCAGCACTGAGGAGGGACGAGAGATCCCTGTGTGCCGTGTTGTGCTCTGCTCTGTGGTCACTTCTCCAGGAGCCAGGGAGACCAGGGAGGTCCTGCTTTCCCAGAGGCTTTGTCCTTTGGTTTCAGCATCTGTCTGGAGGCAGGAGGACTCCAGACCTGAGGCAGTCTCTCTGAAGAGACCTGGATGGTAGGTTGGAGACCAGCCAGGCAGATTCACATCTATTCTATGCAACGCTTCAGTAGCTTTGCAGAGAAAGATGGATTTTATAAGTTAACACTAATGGGCAGCGTGGGCTCTCGCTGCTCCCTGGGAAGAACTCTGTCAGCCTCGCTCATTCCCACATTCTGCTGGTAAGTCCCAAGACGTGTGCATCAGAGGTTGCAAGAGAATGTGGCTGGGCCGCCTCACCTTATTGAATAGCACAGGCTTTCTGCAGAGCCCGTGGGATCTGTTTCTCTGTTAGGACCGCTCCTCATTGGGAGTTCAGAGGATGGAAACAGCAGTACAGAGGTTGGGCAGACCACGTCACTCCATGGTGTTCTTTGTCCCCTCATTCCCAAATACAACTGACACTGCATATCCACTATTCCTCACCCACAGATTCAAACAGCCACGTACTGAAACGCTTGAAAAAGAAAGCAAAAGTATGCAGTACACATGTGCATACTCTTGTATTCCTAGTCCCTAAACCATATGGCATAACAACTGTTTACATATGATTCCACTATGTACATATTACATGTATTGGCTATTATCAATAACCCAGAGATGATTGGAAGTCTATAGGAGGATATGCATAGGGTTTTGTTTTTAAGCCACTGCACTATTTTAAACAAGGAACTTGAGGGCCAGAGAGATGTCTCAGGGGTTGAGAAAAATAGCTGTTCTTCCAGAGTACTCAGGTTCAATTCCCAGCACCCACATGGAAGTTCAGGACATCTGTAGATCCCAGTTCCAGGGGGATCTAAAGCCCTCTTCTAACATCTGCAGATGTCTTAGGGTTTCTGTTGCTGTAAAGAGACACCATGAGAAAGTCAACTCTTACAAAGGACAATTATTTAACTGAGGCTGGCTTACTGCTTCTGAGGTTCAGTCCATTATCATCATGGTGGGAAGCATGGCAGCATCCAGGTAGGCATGGTGCTGGAGGAGCTGAGAGTTCTACATCTTGTTCTGAAGGCAAACAGAAGACTGACTCTTCTAGGCAACTAGGAGGAGGATCTCCAAGCCCACTACAACAGTGACACACCTTCTCCAACAAGGCCACACCAACTCCAACAAGGCCATACCTAATAGTGCCACTCCCTATGGGCCAAGCATATTCAAACCACCGCAACAGGTATCAGGCACAAGTGTGATGCACAGACATACATATAGGCAAACACCCAGATGTATAAAATAAAGGTAATTTTTAAGATTATTTGTTAATTAAGTGTTTGAATGTCCCTGTTTTTGCATCTTAGCATTTCCAGCAGGTGTGTGTGTGTGTGTGTGTGTAGGGTGACCATCCCCATGTGAGTTTCTGTATTAGCCAGCATGGTTTGTCACCTACACTGCTGCTTCGGGTAGAGGAAACAGTGAGAATGCTTTTCAGAGCAATGGGATCTCTGTGCTGCCTCTCAGTTCACGGGCACCTCAGATTACACTACTGCACATATGCCATTGACCCCACATCCCTAAATGCATCATTCTGGCTAATATTACCTCTCTGCTGGTACTAACTAGCCATTCACTGAGCTTGTAACCAGGGGTTATAGTTTACACTTGCCTCTCACCCTCTGTTGACACTCCCACATTACCAAGTCCTGGAGCTTCTATTAAACAGCCATCAAGCCTACTTCCTTTCTTGTCTTCCACTACAACTGTGAACGAGGCCACCATCATCTCTTTTTGGGCTAACCACGTAACTCTTAACTAGTTCAAACCAGTTAGAATGCTTTTCTTTAGAGTCATCGAGACAGCTCAGTGGGTAAAAGCTCTTGCTGGAAAAGTCATTAACAACATCTGGCATATTGGTCTCTTCTGTCTTCTTATCCTTTCTGAGTAGGTCAGATAAGCTGATCTTTATGGAACTGCTGTCAGCCCCTACTTAATCTACTCCCTTGTTCAGAGCCAGTGTGGATCTGCATGGTTTCATAATTCCCTCTCTAAA
Source organism: Grammomys surdaster (assembly GCF_004785775.1). Lineage (NCBI taxonomy): Eukaryota > Metazoa > Chordata > Mammalia > Rodentia > Muridae > Grammomys > Grammomys surdaster. Next base: position 1,676,945 of record NW_021604648.1, on the reverse strand, counting down.
AACACCCTGCCTTCTGCCTGGGAGGCCTTTGCACTCCCTGCCCACTGCATAGGACCATCTCCTATAGCTTAGCTGTCAGCTGGAAAATCACACCCTCAAGGAAATGTTTCCTCCTTTTAAGACTCATGTTGAGGCCTCCTGTTTCCACATCTCACTGGATCTTGAATTTCTCCTTTAAAATAATCATTACATTTCTGAGTACTTGCTATTTCCCTTCCCACTAAGTGGTCACTCTGAGAAAGTATGGAAGGCATCTGCTGCGTCTGCACTGTCTTCTCTGAGCCTGTTTGAAATCTCTTCACAGTAGGCACCATACAGAATAGGCCATGATAGACGGGACAAGGAATTCTGCAGCGCTGAACTAGGAGATATTCTGAAGCTGATTTCTGATCCTAACTTTTCCATTGTGTACAGTGACACATGGCAGACAAAAATGGATAGTTTAATGAGTACAGATTGACTCCAAATCACACATCCACCATGTTCTAGCTACAGGGCCTCAGGCAAGGCAACTTTCATCTCTTAACCTCATTAAAAGGAGGAACTAAACTCTTTAACTAAAGTAATACTGGAAGAGAGAGCTCAACCCTTTAACACAACTAATAAGTATTAAGAAACACTACTTATATTAAAGGGGGGTTCAGTTAGGGTTAAGCAAAAGTTTGTTAATACAGTCAGTACAGTTCATGCCCAAAGTCATTCTCAATTAATACTTGGTGAATGAATGAATGAGTGAATGAATGCATAAGCAAACAAATAGCAAGTCTATGAGAGTGCCCAGGGAGAAAACACTCAACAGAAGTAACTCAACTCATTACATTCTCTTGGGACCTTGGGGACCAACTCTGTGTCCTGTGTTTCAGCTAAAGCACCACTCTGCCAGAAAGCCATCAGACCTTTGCACTATCAACGTGAGTGGCATGAAGTTCTCCAAGGTGAGGCCAGCATCAAAGGCATGACTGAGCCAGGTGTCAGGGAACCCGGATGCTTTGGTTTGTGTATGGCACCTCCACAGTCCCTGGGAACTAGAAATTAGTTACATAGAAAGAGGGAGAAGAGGTGGGCAGACAGGGGTGGAAACAATATTCATACACAAACCTTGCTATGAATTTGGTATTCTGTGAATTAGAAAAATTCACCTTAAGAATCTGTTCTTGAGACTAGGGCATAGAAGATGGTGAGACTTGACTAGGGAGTTTGGGTAGAGTCTAACTCCTTGTGTGGAGTTCCCATCACATGAGCTAACTGTATGGTAGGGTACAGAAACTCTCACGATGAGGAAGCATGTATGAGAATGTGTGTAGCACCTTGTTTATGACAATTGAAGCTTTGAAACAGACTAGATGTGTAAACAGCAGAGGAGGATAACTTGTCGTATATTCAAGCAAGGAATTCAAATGGATGAATTGGACCTATGTGTATCGACATAGATTAATCTCCACAGATCTATAAACACCTTGTGTAAATCTCAAAGCCATACTCTCGAGTAAAAAGACACATTGGTACCACAGCATGAATATAAAGTTTTAAAACATGTAAATAGCCCTATGTATAATTGATGGGTATAAACATTGTGGTGTATGTTATATACATGAAAGCCAAGAGCAGGGGTAAGGTGTGGGGTTTGAGGAGACACATGGAGGGTGTGGAAACAGAGGTCATACGTCTTCTGATAGTTTCTTTCACATTTAGACAGTTCAGACTCAGGTCATTAAAACTGGGTCACGGTGGCTACATCTTCCAAGTAGCACTCACTGTGCTTTTCAATACATTTAAAGTATTTCGGGGTAGAAGAAAACAGAAAAGTCCCCACCACCCTCTCCGAGTGGCTGCTCATGCACTAAGAATGTGTCTTAGTCCCTCTTAGGCATTTGCCCTCTTGACAGCTGCTGTGGTGCTTCTACAGGCTCCTGGGCAGGGAACTAATCCTGTATTTCTCTGGGATGCTTTCTGACAGGCAAAGGAAAAGGACTTCAAACATTTTACGTCTGTGATTTATATCAATGCCTCTGAAAACCTGCTGCCTCTAGGTGAGCTTTCTCTTCTTATTACCTGTCCTCCTAGCCCACAAAGCACTTGTGTTAGGATTTGTCTGTCTGTCCATCTGGGATCGGCCTCTCATGGCCAGGAGATCGCTCTGGAGAGAGCACAGATCTCAATTCTGGTGCTGAGCTGTCACTCACCAAGGGTTTCCCTGACAGCTCCTCTCCACAAACACAGATAATCCTCTCCTCCAGCCTGACAGGACACCTTGCAAACTCCAGTGAGAGAAAGGGCCTCTTAGTAATCCCACAGATCCACAGTGACCCCTGCTGGTGCCAGGACTGTGTGGCCTTTAGAAAGAAAGGCACCCAGTTGCTGCTCTGGAGAGCTTATGATTGGTAGGAGAGATGGGCTCAGACCAAAAGCAGGGCACATATAAGCACTGGTACAGGAAGATCGGAAGACACCAGGCAAGCATATCAGAGCGACTTTAACCCAGTCCAGCAAGTCAGGAAACTTAGGTAAGAGCACCTAAAACAGGATCAAAAAATAAATACGCTGTGCTGGCAAGATGGCTGAGTGTGTTCAAGCACCTGCTGCCAAGCTTGGTAACCTGAATTCAATCCCCAATACTCACGTGATAGAAGTAGGGAACCAGCTCCTGGAAAACCGTCCTCTGACATCTGCATGTGCACACCACACACACACACACACACACACACACACACACACACACTCAGAAAGGGGGGGAGGAAACTGACTCAGGAATTGGTAAAGGTGCTTTGGGTTGAGGGGCAGCTGTGGACTGGAACTTCCTGGTCAGGAAGACTGTACAGGGGATACATGAGGAGAAAAAGCTGAGGTTAGACACACTGGCAGGGACTTGATCATCAAGGGCTTTGAGAGTTGAGCTTAGTCCTCTAGACAGAAGAGGTGTGGAAGGCTTTTAATCAGGGAAGCTCAGAAGAGGGGTTTCCATGGGAGCGGGATGAAGCTTGAGATGGGTCCTGAAGGGGATTGAGAGAGAGATCTGGGAAGAGTGGGAATCACAGGACTTGGGAACCTGAGAGGATGTTACTCAGAGACAGTTCTAGAAGGGGGGCATTGATAAGTTTGTCTCAATGAGTTGGAGGGGAGCTTCTATCAAAGCATCAGATGAGATCTCTACCTTAGAAGAAAGTATAGTCTGCTAGGAGATGTCTTGGTATAAACAGGCCAAAAGGCCTGTGATAGATGCCCAGCCTCACTAAGGAAGAAAACAGCACCAGGACAGTTTTATGTCCATCAAATTTTGGCAAGTGTGAAAAACTCCAACCACAGCCAGCCCTGGGGAGGCAGTGGAGAGTCTCCGTGAAAGTCAAATATAAGAAAGCAGTGTTACTCCTTAGGGGAAATTTGGTAGTGTCTGTTAAAATTCAAGACAGGGACGGAGAGCAGGGCTGTGAAGAGCATTTGATGCTCTTGCAAAGGACCCAGGTTCAATTTCTAGCATCCATGGGGGCCACTCACAGCCACCTATAACTCCAGTTCCGGGGGATCTGGTGATCTCTTCTAGCTTCCATGGGCTTTCGCACATCCTCACTGCACACAAGAGCACGCAGGAGCGCATACATATAATAAGTAAGCAAGTAAGTAAGTAAATAAATAAATAAATAAATAAATCTTTTATAAGTTTAGATAGTCACTGCCTTTAGTAGCTCGGTTTCTAGGACTGTATTCTACAGAGAGAGACTTACACAAGGAACGTCCCCTAGTCAGTCTCTGTTGGACTTGACTGAACATCCTGACTCACGGGCTTTTGTAGGCTACATGGTACAGCAGCTTCACTTAGAAAGTTCTAAGTGCTTCTACACTATGCCCCCATTGTACAGCCTCAGGAGTCCTACAGTGGAGCCATGGTTGGCTATCTTGCAGTGCTTCCCACTAGCCAAGAGTTACCCTGGATGCTGGGCAGAAACTCTCATTGAGTAAATGCAGGAATCGCCCTTGTTTGGAAATCTCATCAATACAGCAACCAATGTGCCATTCCATAGGTCTGTGTTACAGCATTCCCACGAAGGATATGTCTGATTATAGGAGTCACCACTTAAAGTCATGTACCCCCTTCGGGTATTTATAATTTATACTTTCTCTTGGTCCAGACACAACTTACCAATCTGCAATCATTTTTACCACAAGCAATAGTTGCCTAGTAACACAGTTACTATAGCAAGTGCTCCAGGTTACCAGGGAAACAGGCCTAGAAAGTGAATCTAAGAACCAGTTGTCATGCAATAAGGAGTTTTTGATTACCCCCTTCCCACATAGGTTAAATGCTACCAACAGGAAAAGCTAGTGCATGTCTAGACTAGAAAGGTAACTAAGACATTGGACAACTTTAACATTGAATATTCTTCAAGTCATACTGCTAAAGGAGCAAAGCCACTGCACAGCAGTTTTTGTAAGAAGACTGTATTTCAATACATACATGAGAAAAATATTAGGTATATATATGAAATTTTAAACAGTTGACACTAAATATTGGGACTAAAGGAACCTGGGATGTTGAACTATTTGGGGTGGGCATGTTAGCATCTCTAATCAGAAGTAACAGAGGTTATCTAGGAGTGTGGCTCAGTGGTGGAGAGTCTGCCTAGCGTGCATGAGACCCTCAGGTGGGTCCCTGGATTGGGAAGAGGAAAAAAAGAATATATCATTTTTAAACGGGCAGGCCTTGCATTTGAACAGACTTAGTTTTCTACTTACCGGCAACCCTCTCTCTCTGTCTCTGTCTCTCTGTCTGTCTCTCTGTCTCTGTCTGTCTGTCTGTCTCTCTCTCTCTCTTTCTCGCTCTCTCTTTTTTTTGTTTTTTGTTTGTTTGGTTGGTTGGTTTGGTTTGTTTTGTTTTTTCGAGACAGGGTTTTTCTGTATAGCTCTGGCTGTCCTGGAACTCACTCTGTAGATCAGGCTGGCCTCGAACTCAGAAATCCACCTGCCTCTGCCTCCCAAGTGCTGGGATTAAAGGTGTGCACTACCATTGCCCAGGTAAGCAATCTTATTTCTTTTTATTTTTTTTTTTTTTTTTTTTGGTTTTTCGAGACAGGGTTTCTCTGTATAGCCCTGGCTGTCCTGGAACTCACTCTGTAGACCAGGCTGGCCTCGAACTCAGAAATCCGCCTGCCTCTGCCTCCCAAGTGCTGGGATTAAAGGTGTGCGCCACCACTGCCCGGCGCAATCTTATTTCTAACAAGCCACTTAGCCTGCCTGAGCTGCCATGTCCTCAGCCATAGGATGAACAGCACAATTCCTGTTAGTGATAGTGGCTAGAGATTGAATTTTTTCTAAAAGATTGTTTTATTTTTAATTCTATTATGTGTGCATATGCTTTGTGTGTGTGTGTGTGTGTGTGTGTGTGTGTGTGTGTGTGTGTGTACGTACACATGAATGGAGGACCCCTTGGGGCCAGGATTGGTCATTGGAATCCCTAGAGCTGGAGTAATGGGCAATCACAAGCCACCAGTGTGGATGCTGGGAACTAAGCTCTGGTCCTCTGCAAGAACAGTAAATCCTCTTCACCCCCAAGCCGTTTCTCCAGCCTATGGTTAGAGATCTGAGGTCTGCGATAGAAAGCGTCTCCCACAGCTGGAAGCTCAGTGCATGGTCACTGTTAGTTGCCTTCTCCTTAAGCCTTTTCAAGTTCAAGATTCTCTCTCACTCTCTTTCTGTTCCCATGCAGATGTCTTTCACACATTTCCAACCCTAAAGGAACTGGAGCTTGCATTCAATGGCATCAAGATGGTCTATGTGAAATATGGAGACTTCAAGACATTGGAAGTAAGTTGGAGGTAGGAAGTTTGCGATCCTACCTGCTCCCCTGTAAGGAATGAGTATAGGGATCTTGACAGATTCTGACTTTGGGGAAAGGTTCTCTAGGCTTTCACTGCTAGGCTCTTGCTTCATGGCTCTGGCCTCTGGAGAGGGAGGTGGTGATGGTGGTGATGAGGAGGATGGCGGTGGTGATGGGGAAGATGATGAGGGTGGTGACAGTATTAATGGTACTAATGGCAGACAAGTCACTATGGCCAAGCTGTATGGCCCTGGAATATAAGTGCCAAGGGTCATTCATGTTCAGAAGAATCTATAGAAAAGTGAGTTTAAATGGAGTATCATAGGAGGAAGAGTTTCATAGGAGATATATCTCCATAGGTGTTTGGAGAGCTGTGGATCCAGGTTAGGAGCCGGGTGCAGTGAGCTAGAGACTCTGTGGACCGATACCAAAGACACACCTGACCTCAGTAAGCGAGGTTGGTCCCAGTGGACTGGGGTAGTACATACAGGCTGTACCTCTAGTCCCTTGACCCAGAGATGAGCAAGCAAGGCCCCCGTGGATTCAGCAGCACACTAGGGGCGTGTGCACATCCTATGTACGTCTCTAGTTGTTCTCAGAACCCTGGGATAGAGAATACAGATGGTCTGCTTTGCGTAGCCTCGTACTTTCTTACCTCTTCTGATAAATGCTCAAGGGCCACTTTTTTTTTTTTTAACAAGGGAATGAATGTTTTGTCACTATCTGAGAGTCACTGCACACGTGGATTGAGGAATAGTGCCGGAAGTGAGGCTCAGGCCCCTGGCCAGGCCCCATCTCCCTCCCTGCGTAGTGTGCTCTCCTCTGTGTGCTGGCCTCATAGTAACACTTCCATTGACACCTAAGCAACATGTCTACGTGTTGTTAGCTTTGGTAGCTTAAATCTGCAAGCATCAGAGGTCAGCCATGCTTCATATGAGCCTCCCTTAACTTGTTTTAGGGTGACTGATGTTTTCAAAGGGCTGATGGCCTTTATATGCCAGAGTTTGGAAACACTTTTAACTATTGAAATGGACATCATCCCAAGATGGTGGGTATGTCCTCACACTTTGAAAACATCCTGTGCTGAATGGAAAACTGAATTTTCTCCATGTGAATTTTCAAGTCACATTGAAGATGACAGCAGTTTGCTGTGACTTGGGACATGAGTTGGTCCTCAGACTTATTATTTAATAGAAAAAACTCTCAAAGTCCAATAAAACCCAATGGAAGTGGCTGATACAGCTTGGAGCTATGTTGAAGCATCTTTCTGTATTGTATTTTGGTGCCAACAGTGGGAAATAGATCCTAGACCCAAGAGACCCAGGGAGCCATTTCCCCAACCACTGGGCCAAGGTATCTCCTATGGACTTCCATTGTTCTTTGACTTTGTCAGAGAACCCCCTAGAGTTGCATATTGTGCCTTGAATCTTGTCTTCCTCCTTCCAAATACCCAAAACACAACACAGGTACCAGAGGAATATGGTCAGATGCTTTGACTCTACGAGTAACTAGCTTGGAGTCTAACGTTAATCATGATTGGTTTTGTATGTGACCTACTTTATACTTTGATTGCATCTGATGAAGATTATTTATCTGACAGAACCAGCCTTGTCCAAAGGAATTTGTCTACAAAGAAAACAGACTCATTTTAGGATGCAGAATATAAATGAGAAAAGGAAATCTCTGGACAAGTCATTTGTCTCGGCTCTGTGATTTGCAAGGGCTCCCTAGGGAAAAAGATAAACATGTCAAATATCCTGAATTTGCATCTCACAGTAATGAATGCTTTGATGTGTAATAAAAGTCAATGTGACTCAGCCAGATACAGCAGCCAGGCTAGGAATCTTCTGTCCTTGTCTGTCAGAGAGCCTGCCCCAAGGGGAGCGGCCCAGAGTGGAGTTCCTTCAGAGTCAGTTTTGGAAAACTTAGCTTTGCTGTGATTTGATGTTGTGTTTACAAGTCTGAAAACGGTCCAGCAGGACCCCAGCCCCAGCAGCCAGAAGGCATTCTTTCTCACCTTTGTTCTGCTGACTCTTTGCTGGCCCTATGCCTTGTCCAAATAACTTGCCCTTGAGGGTAAAGTTTCTCCCTTTGTAAAATCTGGGCCAGCTCTAACATTCTGCAACCTGTGATCCTACAACTGTTTCTTTCTTTGAGCTACCCCTCATGGAAAGCAAATCTGGATCCAATGTTAAATAGCCAAAGCAGCTAGAATAGGGGTTCACTGGTGTGTGTGTGTGTGTGTGTGTGTGTGTGTGTGTGTGTGTGTGTGTG